>NC_133510.1:24001000-24304000 GCF_049354715.1 Callithrix jacchus | reverse complement strand
GGTCAAAGCATCTCTCTGGTTTTCAGAATTTCAATTAATTCCTCAGCCTTTAATGAAGCACTTCTTCCCTTAGCCTTACCTAGATACTTCTACCCTAAATTCAGCCTCCTTTTGGTCCAGTAATGCCAGACAATAAACGGCCCATCTTCAGTAGACATACAGGGGTCAAGTTTGGTTGGTCAAGGTGCTCGTTGTATAGATTTTTCTAGTAATTCTCCAATTTTCCCTCATATGAAACCCATACTGTGTTAGTTTTCTATTGTTAAATAACAAATCATTTTAAGCTTTGTGGTTTAAAACAATGCTCAATCGTTACTTCACAATTTCTGTATGCCGGGAGTCTAGGCATGGCTTGGGTAGTTGCTACGCTTCAGATACTCACAAGGTTGCAGTGAAGGTGTTGGCTGTGGCTCTCATCTCATCTGAAACTTGACTGGGAAAGGATCTGCTTCTAGGCTCACATCGTTGCTGGCAGCATTCACTTCCTTGTGGGCCATCAGCTGAGGGCCTGAGTTTCTTGGTGGCTACCAGCCAGAGGTGACCCTCAGTTTCTTCCTATAAGGACTTTCCCAACATGGCACCTTGCTTTCTCAAAGCCAGCCATGGAGAGAGTTGTTTCTGATAAACAGAAATACAATTGATTCTTTTATATTGAATTTGTATCCAGCTACATTATAAACTCCTTTATTAATTCTAATAATTTATCTATGATTTTCTTGGATTTTCTATAAACAGAATTATATCCATGATTGATATGTGCTATATTTTTCTTTTCAAATTTTTATAACCTAAAAATCATATTGTATCTGTTAACATCATGAGCAATGATGCTAAGTAGAAGTAATAACAGTGAGTACCTTGTCTTTCTTGTTCCCAATGTCATAGGGAAAGTTTTTAAATGCTATTAACTATGATGTTCATTCCAGCTTTGTTTACTTGTTAGACTGGTCGTTTTGGGGGGAAATGCTGAGAATACGTATTATCAGATTAAAAATTATTTCCTCTGTTTCTTCTGTGAAATTAATTTTAATTACTATGGATTTTAGTTTTAGAGCTTCCATTTTATCCTTTTTCAAAATTTCCAAGTGTCTTTATAATAGAACGATTTATAATCCTTTGGATATATACCCACAAATGGGATTGCTGGGTCACATGGAATTTCTATTTCTAGGTCCCTGAGGAATCGCCACACTGTCTTCCACAATGGTTGCACTAATTTACACTCCCACCAACAATGTAAAAGTGTTCCTATTTCTCCACATTTTCTCCAGCATCTGTTGTCTCCAGATTTTTAATGATCACCATTCTAACTGGCATGAGATAGTATTTCAATGTGGTTTTGATTTGCCTTTCTCTAATGACAAGTAATGATGAGCATTTTTTCATATGTTTGTTGGCCTCATAAATGTCTTCTTTTGAAAAGTGTCTGTTCATATTCTTCACTCACTTTTGAATGGGCTTGTTTTTTTCTTGTATACTTTAGTTTTAGTTCTTTGTAGATTCTGGATATTACAGGCAAGGACTTTATTACTAAAACACCAAAAGCAATGGCAACAAAAGCCAAAATAGACAAATGGGATCTAATTAAACTTAAGAATTTCTGCATAGCCAAAGAAACAATCTTTGAGTGAGCCGGCAACCAACAGAATGGAAAACTTTTTGCAATCTACCCATCTGACAAAGATATTATTTTTTAATGTCCTTTGACGATGAAATATTTTAAACGGAAGTACAGTAATCTCATACAATCACTAGATGGCACTGCCGCTTTTGGAACAAGGGACTTTAAGACTGAGGCAGGAAGGGTTCTTGAAATAAACTCATTTTTTTTGGTGGCTGGCAAGATGGCCAAATAGGAGCAGCTCCGGTCTGCAGCTAGCTCTCGGTGAGATCAATGCAGAAAGCAGGTGATTTCTGGATTTCCAACTGAGGTACCCAGCTCATCTCACTAGGACTGGTTAGACAGTGGGTGCAGTCCACTGAGGGTGAGCAGAAGCAGGGTGGTGTGTGGCTTCACCCTGGAAGTGCAAGGGGCTAAGGAACTCTTTCCCCTAGGCATGGGAAGCCATGACGGACTGTGCATGAGTAACAGTGCATTCTGGCCCAGATACTATGCTTTTCCCATGGTCTTCGCAAGCTGCAGACCAAAAGATTCCCTAGGGTGCCTACACCACCAGGGCCCTGAGTTTCAAGCACAAACTGGGCAGATGTTTGGGCAGACACCAAGCTAACTGTGGGAGGTTTTTTTCATACTCAAGTGGCACCTGGAATGCCAGAGAGACAGAACCATTCACTGCCCTGGAAAGGGAACTGAAGCCAGGGAGCCAAGCCATCTAGATCAGAGAATCCCACCCCCACAGAGCCCAGCAAGCTAAGATCAACTAGCTTGAAACTCTCGTTGCCAGAACAGCAGTCTGAAATCAACCTGGACTGCTGGAGCTTGGTGGGGGCAGGGACATCCACCATTACTAAGGCTTGAGTAAGTGGATTTCCTCTCATAGTGTAAATAAAGACACTGGGATGTTTGAACTGGGCAGAGCCCACCACAACTTGGCAAAACCACTGTAGCCAGACTGCCTCTCTAGATTCTTCCTCTTTGGGCAGTGTATCTCTGAAAGAAAGGCAGCAGCCCCAGTCAGGGGCTTATGGATCAAACTCCCATCTCCCTAGGACAGAGCACCTGGGGGAAGGGGTGGCTGCAAGCACAGCTTCAGCAGAGTTAAATGGTCCTGCCTGCCAGCTCTGAAGATAGAAGTAGCTCTCCCAGAACAGTGCTCAAGCTCTGCTAAGAGACAAGTGGGTCCCTGACCCCTGTGCCTCCTGACTGGGAGGCACCTCCTAGCAGGGGTTGACAGACTGCTTATACAGGAGAGCTCCAGCTAAGGGTGCCCCTCTGAGACAAAATTTCCAGAGGAAGGAACAGGCAGCAATCTTTGATGTTCTGCATCCTTCACTGGTGATCCCCAGGCAAACAGGGTTTGGAGTGGACCTCCAGCAAACCCCAGCAGACCTACTGCAGAGGGGCCTGACTGTTAGAAGGAAAACTAACAAACAGGAAGGAATAGCATCAACATCAACAAAAAGGACATCCACACATAAACCCCATCTGAAGGTCACCAACATCAAAGACCAGAGGTAGATAAATTCAAGAAATAGAGGAAAAAACTCATGCAAAAATGCGAAAATTTCTAAAAACAGAATGCCTCTTTTCCTCCAAAGGATTACAACTCCTCTCCAGCAAGGGAACAAAACTGGATGAAGAATGAGTTTGAGGAATTGACAGAAGCAGGCTTCAGAAGGTGGGTAATAACAAACTCCTCTGAGCTAAAGGAGCATGTTCTAACCCAATGCTACGTAGCCAAGAACCTTGAAAAAAGGTTAAAGGAATTGCTAACTAGAATAACCAGTTTAGAGAAGAACATAAATCACCTGATGGAACCAAAAAACATAGCACGAGAACTTTGTGAAGCATACACAAGTATTAGTAGCCAAATGGATCAAGTGGAAGAAAGGATATCAGAGACTGAAGATCAACTTAATGAAATGAAGCATAAAGACAAGACTAGAGAAAAAAGAATAAAAAGGAACAAACAAAGCCTCCAATAAATATGGGACTATGTGAAAAGACCAAACCTATGTATGACTAGTGTACCTGAAACTGTTGGGGAGAATGGAACCAAGTTGGAAAACACTCTTCAGGATATTATCCAAGAGAACTTCCCCAACCTAGCAAGACATGCCAACACTCAAATTCAGGAAATACAGAGAACACCACAGAGATACTCCTCAAGAAGAGCAACCCCAAGACACATAATCATCAGCTTCACCAAGATTGAAATGAGGGGAAAAAATGTTAAGGGCAGCCAGAGAGAAAGGTCAGGTTACCCACAATGGGAAATCTATCAGACTAACAGTGGATCTCTCAGAATAAACCCTACAAGAAGAGAGTGGGGGCCAATATTCAACACTCTTAGAGAATTTTCAACCCAGAATTTCTCATCCAGCAAAACCAAGATTCATAAACGAAGGAGTAATAAAATCCTCTGCAGACAAGCGAATGCTGAGAAAATTTTGTCACAATGAGACCTGCCTTAGAAGAGCTCCTGAAGGAAGCACTAAATATAGACAGGATGACAAACTGGTACCAGCCACTGCAAAAACATATCAAATTCTAAAGACAATCAACACTATAAAGAAACTGCCTCAACTAATGGGCAAAATAACCAGCTAGCATTGTAATGACAGGATCAAATTAACACATAACAAAATTAACCTCAAATGTAAACTTGCTAAATACCCCAATTAAAAGACACAGACTGGTGAATTGGATAGAGTCAGACCCATTGGTGTGCTGTAATTGGGAGACCCATCTCATATGCACAAACACACATAGGCTCAAAATAAATGGATGGAGGAATATTTACCAAGCAAATGAAAAGGAAGTAAAGCAGGAATTGCAATTCTAGTCTCTGTTAAAGAACAGACTTTAAACCAACAAAGATCAAAAGAGACAAAGAAGGGCATTGCATAATGGTATAGGGATCAATGAACAAAAAGAGCTCCCTATCCTAACTATATATGCACCCAATATAGGAGCAGCCAGATTTATAAAGCAAGTTCTTAGAGATCTACAAAGAGACTGAGACTCCCACACAATAATAGTGGGAGACTATAGACATCTACAGAAATGTTCAACCCAAATCCACAGAATATACATTCTTCTCAGCACCACATTGCACTTATTCTAAAATTGACCACATAATTCGAAGTAAAACACTCTTCAGCAAATGCAAAAGAATGGATATTATAACAAATAGTCTCTCAGACCACGGTGCAATCAAATTAGAACTCAGACTCAGAATTAGAAATTCACTCAAAACTGCACAATTACACGGTAACTGAGCAACCTGCTCCTGAATGACTACTGGGTAAGAAATGAAATTAAGGCAGAAATCAAGAAATTCTTTGAAACCAATGAGAACAAAAACACAATGTACCAGAATCTGTAGAATACAGCTAAAGCAGTGTTTACAGGGATATTTATAGCCCTAAATGCCCACAGAAAAAACTGGGAAAGATCTAAAATCAACACCCTGACATTACAATTAAAAGAACTAGAGAAGCAAGAGTAAACAAATTCAGAAGCTAGCAGAAGACAAGAAATAACTAAGATCAGAGAAGAACTGAAGGATTTTGAGACATGAAAATCCCTTGAAAAAAATCTATGATTCCAGGAGCTGTTTCTTTAAAAGAAGAACAAAATAGATAGACCACTAGCTAGACTAATAGAGAAGAAAAGAGAAAAGAATCAAATAGACACAATCAAAAATGATAAAGGGAATATTATCACTGATCCCACAGAAATACAAGTTACCATTAGAGAACACTAAACATGTCTATGCAAGTAAGCCAGAAAACCTAGAAGAAATGGGTAAATTCCTGGATACATACAGCTTCCCAAGACTAAACCAGGAAGAAGTCAAATCCTTGAATCGACTACTAACAAGTTCTGAAATTGAAGCAGTGATTTATAGCCTACCAACCAAAAAAAGCCCAGGACCAAATGGATTTATAGCCAAATCCTACCAGAGGTACAAAGAGGAGCTGATGACATTTTTTCTGAAACGATTGCAAACAATAGAAGAAGGACTCCTCCCTAACGCATTTTATGAGGGCAGCATCATTCTGATACCAAAACCTGGTAGAGATACAACAACAAAATTTCAGGCCAATATCCCTGAAGAATATTGATGTGAAAATCCTCAATACTATACTGGCAAACCGAATCTAGCAGCACATCAAAGAATTTATCCAATGACATGAAGTCAGCTTCATCCCTGGGATGCAAGGTTCGTCCAACATATGCAAATCAATAAATGTAATCTATCACATTAACAAAACCAATGACAAAAACCACATTATTATCTCAATAGATGCACAAAAGTCCTTTGATAAAATTCAACACCCCTTCATGCTAAAAGATCTCAATAAACTAAGTACTGATGAAATGTATCTCAAAATAGTAACAGCTGTTTATGAGAAATCCATAGCCAATTTCATACTGAATGGGCAAATGCTGGAAGCTTTCCCTTTGAAAACTGGCACAAGACAAGGATGCCCGCTCTCACCACTCCTATTCAACATAGTATTAAAAGTTTTGGCCAAAGCAATTGGGCAAGAAAAGGAAATAAAGTGCATTCAAATAGGAAGAAAGGAAGTCAAATTGTCTCTGTGTGCAGGTGACATGACAGTATATTTAGAAAACCTCATCTCCTTAAGCTGATAAGCACCTTCAGCAAAGTCTCCGGATACAAAATCAATGTGCAAAAATAACAGGCATTTCTACACACCAATAATAGAGAGCCAAATCATGAGTAAACGCTGATTCACAATTGCTATGAAGAGAATAAAATACCTAGGAATACAACTCATAAGGGATGTGAAGGACCTCTTCAAGGAGAACTACAAACCATTACACACGGGAATAAGAAAGGACACAAACAAATGCAAAAACATTCCATGCTCATGGATAGGAAGAATCATATGAAAATGGCAATACTTCTTAAAGTAATTTATAGATTCAACTCTGTCTCCATCAATCTACCATTGACTTTCTTCACAGAATTAGAAAGAAATGATTTTAAATTTTATATGAACCAAAAAAGATCTTATATAGCCAAAACAATCCTAAGCAGAAAGAACAAAGCTGGAGGCATCACCCTACCTGACTTCAAACTACCACAAGGGTACAGTTACAAAAATAGCGTGGTACTGGTACCAAAACAGACAAATAGACTAGTGGAACAGAAGAAAGTTCTCAGAAATAATGCCACACATCTACAACCATCTGATCCTTGACAAATCTGACAAAAACAAGCAATAGGGAGAGGATTCCCTATTTAATAAATGATGATAGGAAAATTGACTAGCCATATGCAGAAAACTGAAACTGGACTCCTTCCTAATACCGAATACTAAAATTAACTCAAGCTAGATTAAAGACTTAAACATAAGACCTAAAACCATAAAATCCCTAGAAGAAAACCTAAGCATATCATTCAGGACATAGGCATGGGCAAAGACTTTGTGACTAAAACACCAAAAGCAATGGCAAAAAAACCCAAAATTGACACATGAGATCTAATTAAACTAAAGAGCTTCTGCACAGCAAAAGAAATTATCAACAGAGTGAGCAAGCAACCTACAGAATGGGAGAAAATCTCTGCAATCTCAATAGATGCTGAAAAGGCTAATCTGACAAAAGGCTGATATCCAGAATCTAGAAGGAACTTTAATCAATTTACAAGAAAAAAACAACCCCATGAAAAAGTGGGCTAGGAGTATGATCAGACACTTCTCAGAAGAAGACATTTGTGTGACCAACAAACATGATAAAAGCTCATTATCACTGGTAATTAGAGAAATGCAAATCAAAACCACAATGAGATACCATCTCATGCCAGTTAGAATGGTGATCATTAAAAAAATCAGGAGACAACAGATGTTAGAGAGGATTTGGAGAAATAGGAATGCTTTTACACTGTTGGTAGGAGTGCAAATTAGTTTAACCATTGTGGAAGACAGTGTGGCAATTCTTCAAGGATCTAGAACCAGAAATACTATTTGACCCAGCAATCGCATTACTGGGTTTACCAAAGGATTATAAATCATTCTGCTATAAAGACACATGCACATATATGTTTCTTGCAGCACTATTTACAATAGCAAAAACTTGGAACCACCCAAATCCCCATCAATGACAGACTGGAGAAAGAAAATGTGGCATAGATATATACCATGGAATACTATGCAGCCATAAAAAATGATGAGTTTATATCCTTTGCAGGGACATGGATGAAGCTGGAAACCATCATTCTCGGCAAACTAAAACCAGTAACAGAAAGCCAAATATTGCATGTTTTCTCTCATAAGTGGGAGTTGAATAATGAGAACACATGGTCACAGGTTGGGGAACACCACACACAGGGGCCTGTTGGAGGGTGGGGGCATAAGAGAGGGATAGCAGTAGGAGAAATATCTAAGGTGGATGACAAGTTGAAAGGTGTAGCAAACCACCATGGCATGAGTTTACTTATGTAACAAACCTGCATGTTCTGCACATGTATCCCAGAACTTAAAGTATAATAAAAAAAAATTAAGTAAAAAACCCCTCTTTTTTTATATTTGTAATTGGCCACTAGAAAATAGAGTCATGCTTTACATAATAAAATTATTCCTTTAAGAATTATATATTTGATCCCAGCACTTTGAAGGCTGAGGTGGGTGGATCACGAGGTCAAGAGATCAAGACCATCCTGGTCAACATGGTGAAACCCCATCTCTACTAAAAATACAAAAAAAATAGCTGGGCATGGTGGTGCATGCCTGTAATCCCAGCTACTAGGGAAGCTGAGGCAGGAGAATTGTCTGAACCCAGGAGGCAGAGGTTATGGTGAGCCGAGATCATGCCATTGCACTCCAACCTGGGTAACAAGAGCAAAACTCCATCTCAAAAAAAATTTATATATTTGTATCTATTTAAAGAAAACACTTTTTAAAAAAAATAAAAGCTTCATTATAAAAAAATTCAAAATCGGTCTGATGTGGTGGCTTACATAGGTAATCCCAGCACTTTGGGAAGCCGAGGCCAGCAGATCACCTGAGGTCCGGAGTTTGAGATCAGCCTGGCCAACGTGGCAAAACCCTTTCTCTACCAAAAATACAAAAATTAGCCAGGCATGGTGGCACGAGCCTGTAATCTCAGCTAATTAGGAGGTTGAGGCAGGAGAATCACTTGATCCTGGGAGGCCGAGGCTTACATCGCACCACTGCACTCCAGCCTGGGTGACAAAGTGAGACTTGGAAAGAAAAGGAAGGAAGGAGAGAAGGAAGGAAGGAAGCAAGGAAGGAAGGAAGGAAGAAAGGAAGGAAGCAGGGAGGGAGGGAGGGAGGGAAGGAAGGAAGGAAGGAAGGAAGGAAGGAAGGAAGGAAGGAAGGAAGGAAGGAAGAAAGGAAGGAAGGAAGGAAAGAAAAAGGAAGGAAGGAAGGAAGGAAAGAAGGAAGGAGAAAATAGAGGACGGAAGGGAGGGAAGGAGGAAGGGAGGAAGGAAAGGAAGAAGTGGGGGAAGGAGGATCCGAAATTATAGAAAAACATAAAGAAAATAAATACTTCCTATATTTCTACTTGCCTATGAGTGAGAATATGTGGTATTTCATTTTCTGTTCTTGTGTCAGTTTGCTGAGAATGATGCTCTCCAGATTCATCCATGTCCCTGCAAAAGACACGAACTCATTGTTTTGGATTGCTGCATAATATTCCATGGTGTATATGTGCCACATTTTCCCAGTCCAGTCTATCATCGATGGGCATTTGGGTTGGTTTCAGGTCTCTGCTATTGTAAACAGTGCTGCAATGAACATTCGTGTGCATGTGTCCTTACAGTAGAAAAATTTATAGTTTTTTGGATATATACCCAGTAATGGGATTGCTGGGTCCAATGGAATTTCTATTTCTAAGGCCTTGAGGAATGGCCACACTGTCTTCCACAATGGTTTAACTAATTTACACTCCCACCAACAGTGTAAAAGTGTTTCTATTTCTCCACATCCTCTCCAGCATCTGTTGTCTCCAGATTTTTTGATGATCGCCATTCTAACTGGCATGAGATGGCATCTCAATATGGTTTTGATTTGCATCTCTCTAACGACCAGTGATGATGAGCATTTTTTTATATGTTTGTTGGATTCATGTATGTCTTCTTTTGTAAAGTGTCTGTTCATATCCTTTGCCCATTTTTGAATGGGCTTGTTTGTTTTTTTCCTGTAAATCTGTTTGCGTTCTTTGTAAATTCTGGATATCAACCCTTTGTCAGATGGGTAAACTGCAAAAATTTTTTCCCATCCTGTTGGTTGCCGATTCACTCTAGTGACTGTTTCTTTTGCCGTGCAGAAGCTGTGGAGTTTGATTAGGTCCCATTTGTCTATTTTGGCTTTTGTTGCCAATGCTTTTGGTGTTTTGTTCATGAAGTCCTTGCCTACTCCTATGTCCTGAATAGCTTTGCCTAGATTTCCTTCTAGGGTTTTTATGGTGCCAGGTCTTATGTTTAAGTCTTTAATCCATCTGGAGTTTATTTTAGTGTAAGGTGTCAGGAAGGGGTCCAGTTTCTGCTTTCTGCACATGGCTAGCCAGTTTTCCCAACACCATTTGTTAAATAGGGAATCCTTTCCCCATTGCTTGTTTTTGTCAGGTTTATCAAAGATTGTATAGTTGTAGATATGTTGTGTTGCCTCCGGTGCCTCTGTTTTGTTCCATTGGTCTATATGTCTGTTTTGGTACCAGTACCATGCTGTTTTGATTACTGTAGCCTTGTAGTATAGTTTGAAATCCGGTAGTGTGATGCCCCCCGCTGTGTTCTTTTTGCTTAGAATTGACTTGGCTATGCGGTCTCTCTTTTGGTTCCATATGAAGCTCATGGTGGCTTTTTCCAGTTCTGTGAAGAAAGTCAATGGTAGCTTGATGGGGATAGCATTGATTCTGTTAATTACTTTGGGAAGTATAGCCATTTTCATGATATTAATTCTTCCTAACCATCAACATGGAATGTTTCTCCATCTGTTTGTGTCCTCTCTTATTTCGTTGAGCAGTGGCTTGTAGTTCTCCTTGAAGAGGTCTCTTACATTCCTTGTGAGTTGTATTCCAAGGTATTTTATTCTTTTTGTAGCAATTGTGAATGGCAGTTCGTTCTTGATTTGGCTTTCTTTAAGTCTGTTATTGGTGTAGACGAATGCTTGTGATTTTTGCACATTGATTTTATATCCTGAGACTTTGCTGAAGTTGCTTATCAGTTTCAGGAGTTTTTGGGCTGAGGCGATGGGGTCTTCTAGGTATACTATCATGTCGTCTGCAAATAGAGACAATTTGGCTTCCACCTTTCCTATTTGAATACCCTTTATTGTTTTTTCACACCTGATTTCTCTGGCTAGAACTTCCAGTACTATATTGAATAGGAATGGTGAAAGAGGGCATCCTTGTCTAGTGCCAGATTTCAAAGGAAATGCTTCCAGTTTCTGCCCATTCATTATGCTATTGGCTGTTGGTTTGTCATAAATAGCTTTTATTACTTTGAGATACGTTCCATGGATACCGAGTTTATTGAGGGTCTTTAGCATAAAGGGCTGTTGTATTTTGTCAAATGGCTTCTCTGCATCAATTGAGATAATCATGTGGTTTTTGTTTTTGGTTCTGTTTATGTGGTGAATTATGTTTATAGACTTGTGTATCTTGAACCAGCCTTGCATTCCCAGAATGAATCCTACTTGATCATGATGGATAAGTTTTTTGATGTGCTGTAGCAATCGGCTTGCCAGTATTTTATTGAAGATTTTTGCATCTATGTTTATCATGGATATTGGCCTGAAGTTTTCTTTTCTTGTTGAGTCTCTGCCAGGTTTTGGTATCAGGATGATGTTGGTCTCATAAAATAATTTAGGAAGGATTCCCTCTTTTTGGATTATTTGGAATAGTTTCAGAAGGAATGGTATCAGCTCCTCTTTGTGTGTCTTGTAGAATTCTGCTGTGAACCCATCTGGACCTGGGCTTTTTTTGCGTTGTAGGCTCTTAATTGCTGCCTTGACTTCACACCTTGTTATTGGTCTATTCATAGTTTCAGCTTCCTCCTGGTTTAGGCTTGGGTGGCCACCAGTGTCCAGGAATTTATTCATTTCTTCCAGGTTTACTAGTTTATGTGCATAGAGTTGTTTGTAATATTCTCTGATGATGGTTTGAATATCTGTGGAATCTGTGGTGATTTCCCCTTTATTATTTTTTATTGCATCTATTTGGTTGTTCTCTCTTTTCTTTTTTACCAGTTTGGCTAGTGGTCTATTTTGTTGATTTTTTCAAATACCAGCTCTTGGATTTATTGATTTTTTGAAGGGATTTTTGTGTCTCTATCTCCTTCAGTTCTGCTTTGATCTTAGTTATTTCTTGTCTTCTGCTAGGTTTTGAGTTTTTTTGATCTTACTCCTCTAGCTCTTTCAATTTTGATGATAGGGTGTCAATTTTGGATCTCTTCACTCTTCTCATGTGGGTACTTAATGCTATATATTTTCCTCTAAAGACTGCTTTAAATGAGTCCCAGAGATTCTGGTATGTTCTGTCTTCATTCTCATTGGTTTCGAAGAACTTTTTATTTCTGCCTTCATTTCATTGTTTATCCATTCAAAATTCAAGGGCCAGTTGTTCAGTTTCCATGAAGCTGTGCAGTTCTGAGTTAGTTTCTGAATTCTGAGTTCTAACTTGATTGCACTATGGTCTGAGGGACTGTTTGTTATGATTTCAGTTGTTTTGCATTTGCTGAAGAGTGCTTTACTTCCAATTATGCAGTCAATTTTAGAGTAGGTGTGATGTGGTGCTGAGAAGAATGTATATTCTGTGGATTTAGGGTGGAGAGTTCTGTAAATGTCTATCAGGTTTGCTTGTTTCAGGTCTGAGTTCAAGCCCTGGATATCCTTGTTAATTTTTTTTCTGGTTGATCTGTCTAATATTGACAGTGGAGTGTTAAAGTCTCCCACTATTATTGTGTAGGAGTCTAAGGCTTTTTGTATGTCATTAAGAACTCGCCTTATATATCTGCGTGCTTCTTTATGGGTCTATATATATTTAGGATCATTAGCTCTTCTTGTTGTATCAATCCTTCTACGATTATATAATGACCTTCTTTGTCTCTTTTGATCTTTGTTGCTTAAAGTCTATTTTATCAGAGATGAGAATTGCAACTCCTGCTTTTTATTTTGCTCTCTTTTGCTTGGTAAATCTTCCTCCATCCCTTTATTTTGAGCATTTGTGTATCCTTGCATGTGAGATGGGTTTCTTGGATAGAGCACACTGATGGGTTTTGGTTTTTTATCCAATTTGCCAGTCTGTATCTCTTGATTGGTGCATTTAGCCCATTTACATTTAGGGTTAATATTATTATGTGTGAATTTGATACTGCCATTTTGATGCTAGCTGGCTGTTTTGCCCATTATTTGATGTAGATTCTTCATTTTGTTGATGCTCTTTAGCATTTGGTATGTTTTTAGAATGGCTGGTACTGGTTGTTCCTTTCTATGTATAGTGCCTCTTTCAGGAGCTCTTGTAAAGCAGGCCTGGTGGTGACAAAATCTCTGAGTACTTGCTTGTTTGCAAAGGATTTTATTTTTCCTTCACTTCTGAAGCTCGGTTTGGCTGGATATGAAATTCTGGGTTGAAGGATTTTTTCTTTAAGGTTGTTGAATATTGGCCCCCACTCTCTTCTGGCTTGTAGAGTTTCTGCCAAGAGATCTGCTGTGAGTCTGATGGGCTTCCCTTTATGGGTGACCCGACCTTTCTCTCTGGCTGCCCTTAGTATTTTCTCCTTCATTTCAACCCTGGTGAATCTGACTATGTTGTGCCTTGGGGTTGCTCTTCTTGTGGAATATCTTTGTGGTGTTCTCTGTATTTTCTGGACTCGAATATAGGCCTGCTTTGCTAGGTTGGGTAAATTTTCTTGGATAATATCCTGAAGAATATTTTCCAGCTTTGATTCATTCTCTTCGTCACATTCTGGTACACCTATCAAACGTAGGTTAGGTCTCTTCTCATAGTCCCACATTTCTTGGAGATTTTGTTCATTCCTTTTTGCATTTTTTTCTCTAATCTTTGTTTCTTGTTTTATTTCATTGAGTTGATCTTCGACTTCTGATATTCTTTCTTCTGCTTTGTCAATTTGGCTGTTGAAACTTATGCATGCTTCGCGAAGTTCTCGTGTTGTGTTTTTCAGCTCCTTCAATTCATTTATATTCCTCTCTAAGTTGTCCATTCTTGTTATCATTTCCTTGAATCTTTTTTCAAATCTTTTTTCAAGGTTCTTAGTGTCTTTGCATTGATTTAGAACATGTTCTTTTAGCTCATGGAAGTTTCTCATTGTCCACCTTCTGTAGTCTGATTCCATCATTTCATCACATTCATTCTCCATCCTGCTTTGTTTCCTTGCTGTTGAGGAGTTTTGTTTTTTTCTAGGAGGTGAGGTGTTTTGGTTTCAGTTGTTTCCCTTTTTTTTGTGCTGGTTTCTTCCCATCTTTGTGGATTTATCCATCTGTCATCTGAGTAGTTGCTGACTCGTCAATTGGGTCTCTGAATGGACTTTCAGATTGTTGATGATGAAGTGTTTCTGTCACTTAGTTTTCCTTCTAACAGTCTAGCCCCTCTGCTGTATGACTGCTGAAGTTCACTCTAGGCCCTGCTTGTCTTGGGCACACCTGTAGCATCTGTTGAACAGTGAGAGATACTACCAGTTTCTTCTTCTGCTATCTTTGTCCCAGAATGATGCCCGCCAAATATCAGTCTGATCAGTCCTTTTTGAGGTGACTGTTTGGTTATACAGGGGTCAGGGAGCTGCTTGAGGAGACAGAATGTACTTTATAGGAGCCCAAGTGCTGAGCTGTGAGCTCTATTGTTCATTCAGGGCTGTTAGGCAGGTGAGTTTAGGTCTGCTGCAGCAGAACTGATAAAACCCATTTTTTCCCTGAGATGCTCTGTCTTGGGGAGTTAGGGCTTTCTTTATGAGTATCCACTGCACTGTCATGCCCAGCTAGGAGGCAGTCTAGTCACTATTTGCCTGCCGAGGCTCTGCCCTGCTACCACGGGGTCCGCCCTGCAGTCGTGAGCTCCGCCCTGTTGCTGTGGGCTCCGCCCTACTGTTGTGGGCTCTGCACTGTTGCCATAGGCTCCGCCCTGTTGCCCATGGGCTCCGCCCCTGTTGGTGGAGTCTCTCTGTTATGATGGGTTGCCTCAGCAATGGCAGGCTGTGTCAGCAATGGGAGGGTACCTCAGTAGGGGCGGAATGCCTTGGTAGTGTCGGATCCCCTCCCCCACTGAGCTGCACCATCCTGGATTCAGCTGTGCCCACAGTGAAACTCTCAACTCCAAGCATTTTGAATCGCCATTTTTTTATCTCTGTGGGGGTGGGACCCCCCTGAGCCTGATCACCTGGCTCCCTGCCTCAGAGCCCTTTTTCTCTTCTTTTTTTAAGTTGAACGGTTGACTCTCTCCCAGGTGTTTTGGTCACCTGCTGATAGGGCACCAGGATCTGTGTGATTTCTTGTGCAGCGTCCCACTACACTGGCTCAAATGTCATTTTCTGGGAATCTCCTGGTCTGGCTCACTGTCTGAGTCCCATTTAATCAGATGGATATGCTAATCTGCCCTCCTAAATCTCAGATTGCTGGTTTAACAGGGCACCCAGACCAGTGCATTTTGTGCCCGGTGCCGCTGTGCTGTGGCACCGGCTAACATGGCTGCACAAACCTAAAGGGCTGCGCTGGTGTCCCTTGTCTCTCCTGCACCTGGGAATTTCCCCATTCTGTGGGCAACAAAGATCCGCCTGGAAATATGGCTAGGACTCACCCTCTGCACCTTCACTGAGAGCTGCAATCCTGAGTTGTTCCTACCGCGCCATCTTGGAAATCCCCCTCCAAGATTATTTCTTTAAAATCTCCCTCCCTCCACAATAAGTACTGTCAAGCTTCTTTCCAAAGGTTAAATGAGACCAGTTTACACCATCATCAGCAACTTACAGGTCATATATTTTCCAACATTTTTCCCTGAAAATCATTTGTGTTTTAATATCAGTTATAATAAATTTTCCTGTGTAAAAATCTAATAAAATTATGAAAGTTGACAGCAAGCTTAAAAAATTTTCTATATTAGTGTAATGCAATTTTTAAATAGTTGAATACTGAATATACCACCTTAAGAGTTCAATGGCATTTTAGCCTTTTAAAAAATACTTTTATTGAATCCCTACAATTATGTGAAATTTGCAGCTGACATATTCCCTTTTCCAGAGAAAAAAGTTGAAACTGTGCTGAAAAACCAAAGCAAAACACGGATAACTGATAGTTTTATTTTACACATATTTATATAACTATCCAAGATGAATGTAGCCTACGGAGTTAGAATTTTGATAATCAGTTAAAGGTTTGAATACAGGAGCATATCTTTGATATGCTTCCATAACACCCTACAGTTTTCCTGTTATAACCGCACCATATGAATTCATCTTCTTGTTTGTCTTACAAATAAACCATGAATTCTGCAAGGCCAACTGCCATGTGGAATTTGCTCAGTATTTTAACTCTCATGTCCACCACAGTAGTAGGTGCTTAATAATCACTTGTCAAATGGAATTTTAAAAAGGCTTTCAAAAAAAATCTAAATAAGATATATTATGTAGAAACAGACATGTGTAGAAACCCTGCTTTATGCCGATACTGGAAGTTTGAAGTCATAGTGTTTCCATTTATAATGATCATGGTGAATGCTTAATATATGCCTAAGGTGTATTAGGAGCCAGATAATGTTTCAAGTTTGTTCTTATGTACTAACTAATTTAAGCTGAATTTTGAACGAATTCTGATAAAATAGCTAGTCAGCCCACGAGTGGTAGACATGAAACTTGAGCGTTCTGGTCCGGTTGCCTCGGCCTGGAACAGCTCCAAGCTCCACATAGATACTTTGCAGTACACTAAGAACAGAAGTGCAGTAATCTCATAAAGCCACTAGATGGCACAGCAGCTTTTGTAACAGGGGACTTCGCCTGGGGCAGTAGGGTTCTTGAGACAAAATCATTTTTTATGTTCGTAATTGGTCACTAGCAAGTAGAATCATACTTTAAATAATAAAATTATTCCCTTTAAGAATTCTATTTTTTTATCTATTGAAAGAAAACAGTTTTCCTTAAGAATAAAATAACTTCAAAATATGCGTAAAAAATAACAGTAATCTGCGTTTTGTTTTGCGTTTTCAACATAATTTCAACTTCTTCCTCTGGCACGGGAAATACGTCAGCTGCTCATTTCACATAATTATATAGGTTCAATAAAATTATTTTTTAAAATGGTAAAATGCCACTGAATTGTTAGGTGCTCAGTATTCAGTGACTTAAAAATTGGATCATACTAATATTGAAATGATATTTTTAAGCTTACTCTCAATTTTCATAATTTGATTTGATTTACGCACATGAAAAATATGTTATAACTAAAATATGAATCACAAGACACTTTTCTAAGAGGACTTGGGAGTGGATTGTTGTTAGTGATAGAATATTAGAGCTAGGAGGCCACTTGTTTCATCTTTTTTTCCCACAGCTGTGGGAACTAAGGAGTATAGAGGTCATTATTTATTACTAAGCAGTGTGGGAAATCCACATTTCTGCTTGCCATTTGTCAACAGTTTAAAGATACCATATATATCATACATTTCCAACATGTAGAGTGGTGTATGGCAAATTACATTTATAAAACAATTTTGAAGATAATCGAGTGTATTAGGTCATTCTTGCATTGCTATAAATATCTGAGACTGGGTAATTTTAAAAGAAAAGAGGTTTAACTGGCTTACCTTTCTGCAGTTTTTACAAGCATAATGCAGACACTGCTCAGCGTCTGCAGAGGCCTTAGGGAGCTTTTACTAATGGTGGAAGGCGAAGTGGGAGCAGGCATGCCAGATGGAGAAAGCAGGAGAGAGAGAGAAAGAGAAAGAGACAGAAGGTGCATACTTTTTATTATTATTATTATTATTATTATTATTATTATTATTATTATTTGAGATGGAGTCTTACCCTATCGTGCCATTGCACTCCATCCGGGCTGGAGTGCAATGGCGCAATTTTGGCTCACTGCAACCTCTGCCTCCCACATTCAAGTAATTCTCTGCCTCAGTCTCCCGAGCAGCTGGGATTACAGGCGCCCGCCACCAGACCCAGCTAAATATGTTTTTGTTTGTTTGTTTGTCTGTTTTTGTTTTTGTTTTTGTATTTTTAGTAGAGACCGGGTTTCACCATGTTGGCCAGGCTGGTCTTCAACTCCTGGCCTCCCAAAGTGTTGGGATTACAGTTGTGAACC
Organism: Callithrix jacchus; assembly: GCF_049354715.1. Lineage (NCBI taxonomy): Eukaryota > Metazoa > Chordata > Mammalia > Primates > Cebidae > Callithrix > Callithrix jacchus. Next base: position 24,286,072 of record NC_133510.1, on the reverse strand, counting down.
ACTGGGCCTGGTTGGTGCCGCACATTTTTAAAAGACCAGATCTCCTGAGAACTCACTCACAGGTGCAAGGAATTCACTCCCATGATCCAATCACCTCCCACCAGGTCCTACCTCCAAAGATGGGGATTGCAATGCAACATGAGATCCGGGCAGGGACACACATCCAAACCATATCGTCAAGTATTTTGCTGATTGAAATATCCCATGAAGACTATGCCTTATTTCTATGCATTGAATTATTGTATGTAAATAACCAAAGTATATATAGCACCTCAGAATTGAACAAGATATGCTTAGAGCATTGACTATGAGGAGTAATTATTACTAAACATCTGCTATATACAGAAAAATGGATATGGATGCATATACCCTTTAACATATATGTATATGAAAACAATTTGAAATGTATAAGCTATTATAAAACTAAGGTTTTACTCTAGATGGAAGTTTTTTAAAGTCATAGTACTCTGTTTTCTGCTTTCTTATATAGCATATACTTTTTAATGTATTTTGAAGGAATGAACTTTCTTGGAAACCATTATTTATTCTACTTTTATTTTCCCGTGCATAAAAACAGCTTATAATTGTACTGAACACAAAATACAAACAAATACATTTTATTGCACATAAAAATACTTTAAATGAAATATTGCACATTAAAGAATTGATTAGGAAAGTCACAAACCTATTATGACTAGTATTATTCTAGGTTTGAACATTACAGAATATTTCCTGATAGAAATTTGCCACATCACATATTGCACATTTTCCAACACTTTTCCCTGTTTTACAAATATTCCTCATATTCTTTGCTTTTGTCTTTTCCCTGGAAAACACTGTATAAAAGGTTGTAAAGGCAAAGAAATAGGTATCGTTGAAAAGGATCAGTCTACAACTGAGGAAGTAAAAAAATAAATAATCATCCCATTCTTTGTGGGGAAAAAAATTACAAGGCAAATTGGCAAAATTCTCTAAAAAGAGAGAAATGTTACAGCTCTTAGTTTCATAAGCATTTGTCCATTTATAAATGCTCTCTGAGCTTAAGAGATTCAATTAGTTTAAATACCTCTGTCACCAGCCATAATTCCTTTGCTTACATTCAGTATTTAGTGCCAACATCTAACTCCTTCCAATAGAGCAAATGCATGAAGGGCTCTCACTCTCAAAGGTTGGTAGTCAGTCAGCAATAAATAATAAGTCTATGCCTAGTTGTTTCATTATTTCTGTATTCAAAACAATATAAAGTGCATCCAAAAGGTTTCATAGTCATTCTTCTTATTCGTGAGCATGATTATCAGTCAACCTGTGATGCTTTCAGAGCATGGCAGTAAGAATCCACAATGCAGATTTTCCTGAAATTTCTTCCTTTTTTTCATGGTTCTGTTTGGAATAAAATTCCCAAGATACTGTGAAATTTTTGTTGACAAAGTCTGTATGGAAAACTTGGGAACACAGAGCAGCATCAATTGACACAGATATTCTTAAGTTCCATCCTATAATGGTCAATAAGTAAATATGTTTCCTTATTATTTATAAGGTTTGTTACAGATCCAGTGTAAATTCTTCTCACATTCCATGCTGCTGACCTCTGTGTTATTCAGAAAAACACACTTCTCAGACCCTGTAAAGTTGAACCTGTCAAACAATAAAGAAACTTAGAATTATTTTCAGCTCATTGTTTTCATTCACTTACATGAGAATGAACTCTATGACGGTGACCTCTGCTTCTTTTAAATTCTTAGTAAGATACCTAATTCAAATAATTATAGACTAATCTGTAGAGACAATGGAAAGAAATAGTATGTGGAGAAACATGTGGAGATAAGAGGAAAGTACATCATTTGTTTGGTTGGCATGGCACTAGAAAAGTGATTCTTGGACATTTTTGAGTTCCTAGATTTTTTAATAAATAATTTCACAAAATTATATGCATGCAGCAGCCAAGCATACTAGTGCATACAGCTGTAGGGATTTTATGGCTCCTGATGCCCATCTGTGGATATGGAATCGTAGGACAAATATTAGGAATCCCTTTTCTAGAGATCTGAATTTAAATATTGATACCTTATCAGTAATTATCATAAAAACATTACGATAGTTGGAAATTTATTCAACTCTGAGTTTTGGATGACAAAGATCAACAACAAACTTATAAAATGATCTTTAAACATTAAACATATTTTAACTAAAGGCAATGAAAATAGAGTATCTTTAATTCTGGAACAAATTTTCTTTCAGCTCTATAGAAACTCTTAATTAGGCATTGAAAATGGTCTTTATTCTGTGGAGATGACAGCTGAGAAATAGTAAGAGGAATTTATTTTCCAACAACTGTCTCATTAGTAAAGTCTAAATGTGACACAAAAATAGGGTTTTGTTGCATCATCATAATTATTAGAATATTTCCAAATCAAGTAAATCTGTTACTCACATTAGAGTTGGCTGAGAAGAATTAGTATAAGCATTTGTTTTATGAATTATAAGTGTAGATAAAGAAAAAGGAATCATAATAAAGCCTGTCTTTAAAGAATTCCAGAGTATGCACATTTAGAAGAGTTTGTCAGAGCTCTTGAAGAGCTCAGCCTTTGTATCTAAAGTGCTTTGAAAGGAGAAAAGGAAAATTATTTTCCTGACATGCTACCTTGGTGAGAATAAAGAGACTTCTGGAGACTTACCAGTTGTTAAATTCTTTGCCATCTGACCACTTCCATGTCTGACCAGGTTCCTTTTTCAGTCCAACCCAGTGTTCACCTCTACCTGCATATCGTTTTAGAAAGTTCTTTAAAAAAGCACAAATGAGTTGTTACATTAAACACCTTTTGGAAATAGACACTAAATCCTGTTTCTTAAAAGTTGCAACTTGAGGCATGACAGCTCAGCTAACCATTTACTTATTCCATATAGCATCAGCTTATTTGGATTTCTGGTCTTTGAAGCAAAGCAATCAAATAAAATTAAAAGATGGAATTAGGCCAGGCATGGTGGCTCATGCCTGTAATCTAAGCATGTTGGGAGGCCAAGGTGAGCAGATCACCTGAGGTGGGGAGTTCGACCACCCAGCCTGACCAACATGGAGAAACCCTACATTTATTAAAAATACAATAAATTAGCCAGGCATGGGGTCATATGCCTGTAATTCCAGTTACTCAGGAGGCTGAGGCAGGAGAATTGCTTGTACCCAGAAGGCGGAGGTTGTGGTGAGCTAAGGTTGTGCCATTGCACTCCAGCCTGGGCAATTAGAGCGAAACTCCATCTCAAAAAAAAGACTAATTTCATTTTAACCTCAGGCTGATCACATGGCTCTCTGATATGGCATTTTCCTACAACTGTGGTAGGTACAATGTTTTTCACTTAGAAGGAAACCACTGATTAGCTACGTGAATTAAAATAATAATATTTTCTCTCTTTTTTAATTCTTACCATGTCCTTTTCAGAATCAATGACAACAAGAGTAGCACCATGTTCAGAACAAGCATTTTGGGCAGAAGTCCAGCTCTTCTTTACAGTGGAAATAAAGTAGCATTTCCTCTGGTAGCCAACCCAGTCATCCAGACATGAAGAAACATCGCTGTCTGATGGCACTGAGAATGTGTATTGACCTGGACAATTGTATTTTCCCACTGTGAACAGAAAAATGCTTTGTTTTAGTTACAAAAGAAACCAAATACCCAAATACCCATAGCATACAAAACTAGCCCAGGAATGCTATGTGGTGCTCGGTGGTGTTAAAGCAAAGGTTGAAAGCTAAAAAGGAGACTTCTGAAAAAGGTAAGAAGAAAGAAAGTTCTGAGGAATATATCGAATCTTCCATTGTGCCTAATCATTATCGGATGGGGGTATGAGGATAAGGGGGTGTACCTTTGGCCATAATGTCAGAAAATAACAGAAATATAGAAAAATTCTGAAAATTTGGAGTAGAGTTTTTTTAACTAAAAGAGGCAAGGTGCATTATAAATTTCAAATAAGGTTTTGAATCTGAATGCAGAGGTGGAGGTATTTGAAGATGCAGTATTTATAGCACAAAGTTGGAAAAGTGGAGAGAGTAATTTTTAGGGAACTAATTCACAATACAGAAAGAGGTATGACTGAGAGTATCTCAAAAAATGGTAAATGTTCCCACTTGTAAAAGACACAAATATGTCTTGGTACAGCTGTAGGTATTAAATAGCATATCATTACTGACTCTCTGGGAACTTTTAAATACAGTCTTAATTCTTCAGAACTACCATTCTGTGGCCTTTAAGAAAAAACACAGAATACTGGTAATTTCCTGATTAATCTATGGTGTTAGATATGATTTTTTCCCCATAATCAATGGATGTGAAGATTTTTTCTAGCTAAATACCTATTTATTCAGAATTCAAATCAGCTGTCTTCATTCTAGATGCAAACATCCTTTCAAATGCAATTTTATTCTACAGTAATACATAAATCATAGATACTTTTAATACTTATAAAAGTATTATGTTAATCATTCAAGGAATGTGGAATCATGTTTAGTATTGATTAGGAAATTGGCCATATATAGTATATGGGTTAATTGTAAATTAGCTACAATTTCTGATTAGCCAGACCAAACTAATATTGATTTCAGCTGGGCATGAATGCTACAGCTAGGAGGCTTTAAAAGAAAGTACAGACTCACCTGATAAGGCAATGAGGGTTATGATTAAAATGGTGATGAAGACCACATTCACTACAGCACATAGGACAGGAACTTGGAAGAACCCTTCACGTTGTGTTGAAAAATGGGGACTGTTGGCATCACCTGGAAGGGAGAAAGTTGATGATTAGTTCAGGCAGTCTATAAAAGTACTATATTAACATGTGATATTATTTTGAGGCATTTAAATTTAGTATTTCCCATCTCCTTATATGAAATTTCCCTATATCCTTATACATATTTCTAAGTTAATTTTTCCCCAGTTTTGAGTGAATTTGAATAGTCTCTTGTTGACTTGAAATGAAACAATTCAAACACAATGATTAGATCATAAAATATTTCCCCAAAATATTTACCTGGCACATATAATTTATATACTTAATAGCTATGAAAATTCTAAGTATATAATCATTTTATTGTTTCAATCATGACAAGAACATTTATTAAATATCCGCATGCCCTAGAAAACACATTAAAAAATTTCAGGGTGTGGTGGCTCACACCTGTAGTCTCAGCATTTCGGGAGGCTGAGGTGGGTGGATAGATCACCTGAGCTCAGGAGTTCAAGACCAACATGAGCAACATGGTGAAACTCTGTCTTCTCCAAAAATACAAAAAATTAGCTGGTCATTGTGGCTTGCACCTGTGGTCCCAGCTACTTGGGAATTTGAGGTAGGAGGATTGCTTTAGCCTGGGAGGCAGAAGTCGCAGTGAGCTAAGATTGTGCCACTGCACTCTAACCTGGGTGACAGAGTGAGACCCTGTCTCAAAAAAAAAAAAATTCTAGCATAATTCTTTAACTTCCTTCTGGTTACTGTTGGAGAGAAATTATATGAATGGGATAAATATGGATAATATCATAAAGTAAAATATTGAATTGATATATAAATATCTAACATTAAAATGACAAAAATTTTTAAATAAGACAGTTTTTTTTGGTGAAGTTGGAGTTGGAATTTTCAGATATTATTAGTGGGAGAGTAAATTGGAAAAACACTTTGGAAACTGTTTCTTATAAAATTAAATATATGCCTTTTCTATGACCCAACAAATCTACTCCTATATATATCCTCAAGAAAAATGAAAACATGTTCTCAAAATGCCTTGTGCAAAAATGTTCCTAGCCGCTTTATTCTTAAGAACCAAATTCCAGAAATAACTCAAATACTCATCAACAGGAGAATGAATAAACAAATTATGGTATATCCACACAAGGAAATTCTGCTCAGCAGTTTAAAATAAAACAACTGATACATGCAACAAAGTGACTGAATCTCCAAAAAAAATAAATAAATAATTTTGAGTGAAAAAAAACTCCAGCCACAAAAGATTGCATAATAAATATTTCTATTTATATAACATTAATGAATAGTTTACCTAAGCTCTGGTGACAGAAATCAGAACAGTAGTTGCCTTTGTGTGTGTAGGTAATTTAACTGCAGTGGGATATAGGGCAAACTGTCTGGGGTCATGGAAATATTCAAACATTGACTGGTCTTGTGGTTATACAATTGTCATGACTCATTAAACTATACACCTATGAACTGTGCATTCATTGTATGTAAACTAAACCTCAATTTAAAATGATGTGTGAATGAACTGTGAAATATTTAATTTTTTCAAAAGATGTTAAAATAATAGAGAAAATTTAACAGTATTATAGAGGAAATATTCAGTGAAAGTTTTTTCATTTACCCTCTGTACAGCGGTTAAACAAAGTAAAAGGCTTTTTTTTTTTCTCCGACAAGTAATGTTTCTGTGGAAGGATTTAGAATAGGAATATGATGTTAATGATAATTGATAGTTACAAAAAACTCTAGAAGGATAACTGTTCTACAGTCTAAGTAATAACTGAGGAAAGAGAAAAGAGAATATTGTGACTTAGATTTTGGATTTTAACTTTGCATGATAAGCTGTCAGGATTCTTAAAATGTGGCCCCCGAGAAGTACACAGATCCCTATTATATTCTCAAAAACTGAAATGTAAAATGGCTACTCGAATAACTGATAATGCAAAACAGTTTCAAAATTAAAAAGTTCTTTTTTTCTGTGTGGATGATTTTCATAAATTAAAAAAGTTTACATAAGATGTATGTTGAAATCCACATATCTTTACCCTTAAAACATTTATCTAAAGTTAAACTGTTCCAAGAGATGTTGCCTTTTTTTCTTGGTAATTTACTGGGTACTGGTGTCAACATCAACTTTTGCTTTATCTGGAAGTTATTTTTACCATCTTAGATCTGCACTCAGATTTTGCAGAAGATGCCTTTACCTCATGGCTACCTAGCTCAATTTTGTAGCTTCTCAGAGCAAATTTTCCTTTTTTCACCTGTATAGAATCATCGGAAGCAGCCTTTGCTACTTAAGGTAGCAAGTTCGGAGCTCTGTCTAGTTTCACTTCGTGCTATGTGAGGGGCAGCTGTGCTGCTTGAACTCAGTACTACAACAGCTCTGTCTCCTCAGCCAGCACTAACACACCCTAGTAACCCATGGGATCCAGGGTCTCACTGACCCATGGGATCCAGGGCTAGTGTTAACCAAAGTAACACCTATATCCTAGGTGACAAAACATTTCCCCCAACAGCACACTTTTGCTTTGATTTCAGGTCCTGCACATTAATAGAGAAGTTGAAAATAAACCCAGTTTGCTACCTATTGAATCATCCAGGGTGACATCCAGCAATTCTTCATACTAATAAAGCACCTTATTAGGGCAGCCTAAATTAGACATTCAACAGAAAGTTGAAACAATACAGGAAAAGTTAAGAATTTCTGCATTAAGTCTTTCTTTCAGCTATGTTCTCTATTTATTGAGTAATGATTATTATTTCTTTTTGCAGTGCAACTGGGTCATAACTAATGGCTCACCTGATTACCTGAAACTTTGCATGCTTTGCACTTGTTATCCATGCTAAATTTTATGTTCTTAAACACAGGATGGATTTAGGAAAAGTAATTGATGTTTTTCGGAAGGAAACTAATATAGTAGACACATGATTAGAAAATAATCCCTTTCTACAAGATTGTTTTAGTTCTGCTGTTTCTAACATATCCCTTTGTTACTGGCTAGCTCTTGCTGACAAGTAAAGTCTAATTCTTAAGTGCTAGTGCTTTAGGTACCTCATTAATTAAGGAGAAAGAGGAATAAATGAAAAAAAATCAAGAAATTTTACAGAAATAAGGTATAGAAAAATAATAGGCAAAATTGCAGTAATAGGAAGTAAACCAGATATGTGGATATAATAAACAAATAGAAGAGAGGAATCTTTCTAAGATGACTATATTTTGATTAGAAACAAAGGAAAGGAAGAAAAAATTGTAAGTCACATAGACTTTGAAGCCAGAAATTGGAAGGGTTAAATAGAAAGATGAAATGGAGGAAAAATGTCCTATAAAGAATACCAAAGCAGATGATTGCGTTTTCAGGAATCCTTTTGTGATTCTTTTAGTAAATTACAAATGGACACTGTAAAATGTTAGCTGCTTATATAGCAATTCTCTCAAAGATGGCAAACTTGCACATGTCCAGCAACTAGAGGATGCTGTCATGAGAACTTGGGATAAGGCACACTGAAAGAAGGTAAAGATGCAAGGGAAGGCAAGCAATGTAACTGCTTATGTGGAAAATAGAATTTTTCATAGACAGCACTTCCTGGAGAATGTACAGATAGATATGGAAAATGATGGAGAATAACTGGGCTAGAGCAGGAAGTTTTCTAATTAAATCTAAACACTGAGATAATATAAACGGAAGCAAAGAGAACGATCTTTAAAGATCTTCATTTTTGCAACTTTCTCTCATCTCAGGTATTAGAACTCCTTATACATAAAGAGGGATTCACCTCTTCCCTATAGTAGAACCTGTCTTCTCTAAAAGACAAAGCCTCACTTTCTTCCCTGAAAACCATTATATATCACATATATAGAGATTACCAGTATATTTTCTCTACTATTATATATTTTATATATGTATAGATTACCAGTATATCTTCTGTAACTACTATTATATGTTATATGTAGAGATATTATAGAGTATATATGAAATCAGATCCGACTTACTTTCTTGTTTACTCTTCGGATGCAAAGAGCTGTTCTCTGTTATGAAACAATTTTCAGAGCTCATCTTTGTTCTCAAGATTCCTTAATCTGAGGTCACGCTGATCTACAGTGAAAGTCTTTGCTGGAGCTCTTGTTCAGTCTCTGAGATGCTGAGGCATCTCAGAATATATACTCCCTGATGGTGTCTCCACCCCCTTCCTCTTACCACCTACTTGCTTGACTACATTATTTCTCTTTAATTTATGCTCCAGCAGCCCAGACAATGTACAGTGCGTTGTTGTGGTAAAGTATGGGTTTTCCCTGTTGTCTGAAATGTGCTTTTTCACAACTGTAAGGTGTAGCAGGAGGCGAGTGGGATTTTCCCAGACTCTGAGACATCCTTCCTTAAATTTCTGGAAAACAAAAACAGTTTAGGAGACAGAATAATCTAAGAAAAGAGTAAAAGTTAGAGATTCCTGTCTTTGAGATGAAAATAATTTGGAGAAAGAGAGTGTAGTATTTTCCAGGAATCCCATTCATTTGTTTATTCATACATTTAACTGATATTTACTGAACACCCCCTATGCACATAACACTGTCTGGAACCACAGGATTTATTATTGAATATGGATTTTAAGATCTCTATGTTCATGGATCTCTCTCCAGCCTGGAAGAGTTTTATTTAGAAAGCTATAAACCGGTTTTTGAAAGTGTGTCATTCACTTCTTCCCTGGGGACTAGATGTGCCATCTAGTAAGAAGTTGTTTTAATGCAGCAAACAGAAAGCTTGTGGTTTGGAACTTCCTTGCTATGTTGTAAAACTGTTTATCTTAAATGATCTGTTTCATTTTTCTCCTGCTAATTTTCCTGTCATTAATTACTGACATTTAAACTGCTTTTACTTTACCTTGGTAACATCTTCTTCAATTCTTCCCCTCTGGTCTATGTTATTCTCTTCAGATACCTCTGAGACTTCAGTCATTGAAGTATAATTATTATTTTAAAGTACTGCTGTGTTATCAGTCTCATTCAGATAAGTAATGACAGTCAACACAAGATGAATGCAGAGTGCTATGTATGGTGATTGAAGGAGCGAAATCAAAATACCACTCTGGTTAATAATCTTGGTGCCCATAATTTTATTACTAATATTATTTCTTTAGAATAAAGACATTCTGCTTTCAGAATAAAGCCTTGATGCAAATTTTAGGCATAGGTAGGTTGGAAGTTAGTTGGCCATTGGATGCATTTTTCTATCTAATACACAAAAAGGTACATGTTGACCCTAAAGGCTCCCTTTGCTTCCATTCTACTTTTCAGTTAATTTCTTAGTACCTTTCTCACATGGCAGCCAGAAACAGTGTTTTATAATTAGGTTATATTATTTTGTAGAAGTGTTTAACTCCTTCCCCATTCACTTTGAAAGGCTTCCTATCAAAAGTACCATAAAACCCAGAGACCTAATAGTTGAGAAGGTTTTATACATAATACGGCCCCTGGTTATCTCTCCTACAATTTTTCCTCTTATTCACTCTCCTCTCTGACAGTAACCTCTCCCTTAAAAATGCCAAGCATCCTACCACTACAGGGCTTTTACATTTTCTCTAGAAGATTGTTTTTCCATCAACCTGCATGTCTTGCTCTCCCTTTAACTGACTCACTCTTCAGCTGCTACCTGCTCAAAGAAATTGTCACTTGTCATTCTATGTAAAATAGAACCTCACACTCTGCACCTCTACAGATCATGGTCAATATATGATACTATATCATGGTTTATTATCTGTTTCCCTTATGAGACTGCAAGATGCTTGGGGGCAAGAGTTTTGACTTCTCTCCTCTGTGCCTCTAACACCTTCCATAGTAACTGGAATCTAGCCTGTATTCCATGAACATACTGAATGAGTGAATGAATGAAAAATATGTATAAAACTAAAAGTTCTAAAATATGGAGTGCTATTTATTGGGGTTTGTAGGATTGTTTGGTTAAGAAGTGTATGGCCTTAGATTGCCACATGCAAATCTAGGGACAGACGTGGGGTCATTTATACAGGTCGTCAGGCATGGTCTTGTTGAGGAGGTCATATGTAGAATTAAATAAAAATGAGAGGAAAAATTTAACCATGGAAAATCTGAGAACAGAAAGAACAAGAGCAAGAACACACTCTGTAAAATAAAAATAAGTTTAGCTTCTTAAGGAAAAGAAGGAAGGTCAGTGTAGTAAGTCAGTAGTACCTCAGGAAAATGACCACAGAAATCCCCTGAGCTTTGGCTTTGTTATCTGTAAACTAAAAATATAACATCCAATTTATGAGGTTTTTATGAAGAAAAATTATGAACTATAACATGTGTAATATAGTATTTGGTACATACTATTCGTTCAATGATGTGTAAGGGAGTGACAGTTTGATACATGTCATAAAAAGAGAAAGTTCCTCAATCGATGTAAGGAATTCAGAGATAGTAACTGAAAAGTCATAACATAATTGCTGATGCAATGTGATGTGTCTTTTCTCTGAGAAAGAGGCAGAGGAAACTGCAGTCTCCTACAACCTCCTCTAACAGGTTTCATGGCACTAAGACTCGTCTGCTCAAGGTTTCTTGCTTCTTAAACCACAATCGAGTGAATGAATATGTGTATACACACAAATATACACACACATATATACATGCACATGTTTATATATATGTTATATATAAATATATATTTTACATTTATGCCCTAAGCCACAGAAAATGATACCTAGAAATCGTATTTTTAAACATTGCAACATAGATCAAAATCAATTAACTTTATTTTGTAGTCATTTTTCTCTGCCCTTTTTTTTTTTTTTGAGATGGAGTTTCACTCTTGTTGCCCAGGTTGGAGTGCAGTGGCCTGATCTCAGCTCACTGCAACCTCTGCCTCCCGGGTTCAAGCAATTCTTCTGTCTCAGCCTCCTGAGTAGCTAGGATTACAGGCTTGTGCCACCACACCTGGTTAATTTTTGTAATTTTTTAGTAGAGACAGGGTTTCACCATGTTGGCCAGGCTGGTCTCGAACTCATGACCTCTGATGATTCCCTCACCTCAGCCTCCCAAAGTGTTGAGATTACAGGCGTGAGCCACTGCGCCTAACCTTTCTCTGCTTTTTTATAAATGGGAACAGTCCACGTATTTTGTTGAAATCAGCACTTGGGTGTGTGGGAGGAGGCAGCCACTGTAAACAAAAAGGCAGTCAATTTTCCGAGTACCTAGTTATCAGTGGCCTCCTAGATAGCCACTGGGCCCCCTGCTGCTCAAGGTCCTCTGCAAGAGCCCGAATTAAGGAACTTTTTCTTCATTTCTCTTCCCTCCTTTACATAATTCTATTTTTCTTAAGTGCCAGAAATCTCTTTCAGATTTGAGAAAGCAATAAATATAAACTCACAATGAATAGTGGCTGCTTGGCACTGTCCTAGCTGATACCTGTTGTTAATTATTAACAACATGTAATTATTAACAGCATGCTATTTACTAATTATTAAGAGTATGCTATTTCATTTGTGAGAATGTCCTCTTAGGAACAAAAAACTATATGCCCATGGTACTAATTAATACTTGTTAAGCCGAAGAAATATATCTCTGCATGTGAAATTCCAGAGAAAAACAAAGCAAAATTTAGAGGGTCAAGATGCAGCATGGGAGAGATTTGGGGATCAGGGGTTCTTCAGTGCCCCTTATTTATCAGAACATGGAAGCAAACTTCTTGTGGCTAGCCCTTATGAGTTTAACTCTAAACAAAAAGAAACACATAAAGAAACAAATCTTGTGCAAATAAACCCTTTTCAATCTGTTTATAAAACACAGATGTCAGTAACATGTAACATTTCATTTTAGGGAGACATTTTTTGTGTCTTCTTTCAGAAATAATATGTAAAAATTAAGTGAATTTCTTTTAGGGCAGAGATTATCATTCACATTTCATAGTTTAGCTGAGAAAACTGAGTCCAAGAGAAATGAGTGGGGGGACAAAGTTGGCAGAAGCCATTTAGGGCACCAAAACTCAATGCAGCTCTTCTTCCTGTGTGACCTTATATGAAGATTCCGGGATGAGGCGTCAGAAAGGAAATAAAGATGAAGTAATATGAGCTAGATGCAAAGCGTGCACAGAAGGCGGGGTACACTGTGCTTATCAGACAGCTGCAGCAGCAGGATGCTTTGGGTACATGTGAACAGGGACCACAGACTTCCGACCTAAAGACAATTTCCGGATACAACTTGCTCATCTTTTTTTTTTCCTTTCAATGGGTGAATTCGGTTTCTGAATGGCTTTAATCTTCTTGTGAATCAAAACTTCAATTTAGAATACATCATCCTTTGTTAATATAAATTATGCAAATTGGTAACATTTATTTTTAAACTGCAGGTGCCTGTGTGTTTTCGAATTGTTTACCGTACAAGGTCAGTGAAGGTAACCATGAGTAAATGAAGGATTTCCAGTTTTAAACACTTTCCTATTTTCTCTCCTCTTGAAGTCTTTGAACTTTCTAATTTTCCTCTTCAGCGGAATGTCTCCTAAAACACAAAAATGAGCATGGAAGGTGTGAGCTGGCATGTTCTTCTTTTTGACTTGAGATGGTGAAGGCAAAATATAGTGCTTGTGTACACATAAACTTGAACTCTGAAAAATTTGTTTCTGAAAGTAAAATATATAAAAGAATAAAAGAAGAGCGATACTAAAGATGAGATATAATGCTTAACCATGTCTGAAAACTTTACCTAAATTAATTCCAGATTTATCTATATAAAACATTTTTGGAGATTACTCTTAAAGATAATGGTGTGAAAATGGCAAATATACCATATAGAATATTTGAGTCGGCCAGGACCTGGGCTACTATGCCAGTATAAAACGTATCCAATTGTACTTGGATCTTGCTTGACAGATGCATTATGAATTTGAACAGAACTGCTTATCCCACTTCCTGTAGATCTATGTGCACCTAACTCACCTAGTGAGAGAAACACCTCCAGGTGGAAGACATTCTGGGACTTTTATCTTTCCTCGGACCAATCAACCAATGTGAAGTTCAAGTGTATTGAAATACTTCTGATGGATTGAATTGGACTTCACTGAAATGAGGTATTAGGAAAGGAAAATGGAAGGCTTAAAAGGGAATTCACAAGAAAGTATGAGAGGTTGAAGCAGACAGGAAAAATTATAATAGCATAATGTAAATAATTTTTGGCTGTCATATATTTGACAACGTGAAGTAAAATAAACATATCCTAGACAACCGTTTCTTCCAAAACAGAAGACAAAAATAAAGAAGCAAGACAAAAATAAAGAAGCAAGACAAAAATAAAGAATTAAATATTCCATAACTATTAAGTTAATTGAATCCATAATTAATACATTCTTTTTTTTTTTAATTTTTTATTGGATTATAGGGTTTGGGGTACATGAGCAGAGCATGCAAGACAGTTGCGTAGGTACACACATGGCAGTGTGCTTTGCTTTTCTTCTCCCCTTCACCCACATTTGGCATTTCTCCCCAGGCTATCCCTCCCCACCTCCCCCTCCCACTGGCCCTCCCCTTTTCCCCCCAATAGACCCCAGTGTTTAGTACTCCCCTTTCTGTGTCCATGTGTTCTCATTTTTCATCACCCACCTATGAGTGAGAATATGCGGTGTTTCATTTTCTGTTCTTGTGTCAGTTTGCTGAGGATGACATTTTCCAGATTCATCCATGTCCCTACAAACGACTCGAACTCATCATTTCTGATTGCTGCATAATATTCCATGGTGTATATGTGCCACATTTTTCCAATCCAGTCTATTATCAATGGGCATTTGGGTTGATTCCAGGTCTTTGCTATTGTAAACAGTGCTGCAATGAACATTCGTGTACATGTGTCCTTATAGTAGAACGATTTATAGTCTTTTGGATATATACCCAGTAATGGGATTGCTGGGTCAAATGGAATTTCTATTTCTAAGGCCTTGAGGAATCGCCACACTGTCTTCCACAATGGTTGAACTAATTTACACTCCCACCAACAGTGTAAAAGTGTTCCTTTTTCTCCACATCCTCTCCAGCATCTGTTGTCTCTAGATTTTTTAATGATCGCCATTCTAACTGGCGTGAGATGGTATCTCAATGTGGTTTTGATTTGCATCTCTCTGATGACCAGTGACGATGAGCATTTTTTCATATGATTGTTGGCCTCATATATGTCTTCTTACGTAAAGTATCTGTACATATCCTTTGCCCACTTTTGAATGGGCTTGTTTGTTTTTTTCCTGTAAATCTGCTTGAGTTGTTTGTAAATTCTGGATATCAGCCCTTTGTCAGATGGGTAGACTGCGAAAATTTTTTCCCATTCTGTTGGTTGCCGATCCACTCTAGTGACTGTTTCTTTTGCTGTGCAGAAGCTGTGGAGTTTGATTAGGTCCCATTTGTCTATTTTGGCTTTTGTTGCCAATGCTTTTGGTGTTTTGTTCATGAAGTCCTTGCCTACTCCTATGTCCTGGATAGTTTTGCCTAGATTTCCTTCTAGGGTTTTTATGGTGCCAGGTCTTATGTTTAAGTCTTTAATCCATCTGGAGTTAATTTTAGTGTAAGGTGTCAGGAAGGGGTCCAGTTTCTGCTTTCTGCACATGGCTAGCCAGTTTTCCCAACACCATTTGTTAAACATGGAATCCTTGCCCCATTGCTTGTTTTTGTCAGGTTTATCAAAGATTGTATAGTTGTATGTATGTTGTGTTGCCTCCGGTGCCTCTGTTCTGTTCCATTGGTCTATATCTCTGTTTTGGTACCAGTACCATGCTGTTTTGATTACTGTAGCCTTGTAGTATAGTTTGAAATCCGGTAGTGTGATGCCCCCCGCTGTGTTCTTTTTGCTTAGAATTGACTTGGCTATGCGGGCTCTCTTTTGGTTCCATATGAAGTTCATAGTGGTTTTTTCCAGTTCTGTGAAGAAAGTCAATGGTAGCTTGATGGGGATAGCGTTGATTCTGTAAATAACTTTGGGCAGTATAGCCATTTTCACGATATTAATTCTTCCTAACCATGAACATGGAATGTTTCTCCATCTGTTTGTGTCCTCTCTGATTTCGTTGAGCAGTGGTTTGTAGTTCTCCTTGAAGAGGTCCCTTACGTTCCTTGTGAGTTGTATTCCAAGGTATTTTATTCTTTTTGTAGCAATTGCGAATGGCAGTTCGCTCTTGATTTGGCTTTCTTTAAGTCTGTTATTGGTGTAGACGAATGCTTGTGATTTTTGCACATTGATTTTATATCCTGAGACTTTGCTGAAGTTGCTTATCAGTTTCAGGAGTTTTTGGGCTGAGGCGATGGGGTCTTCTAGGTATACTATCATGTCGTCTGCAAATAGAGACAATTTGGCTTCCACCTTTCCTATTTGAATACCCTTTATTTCTTTTTCTTGCCTGATTGCTCTGGCTAGAACTTCCAGTACTATATTGAATAGGAGTGGTGAGAGAGGGCATCCTTGTCTAGTACCAGATTTCAAAGGGAATGCTTCCAGTTTTTGCCCATTCAGTATGATATTGGCTGTTGGTTTGTCATAAATAGCTTTTATTACTTTGAGATACGTTCCATGGATACCGAGTTTATTGAGGGTTTTTAGCATAAAGGGCTGTTGAATTTTGTCAAATGCCTTCTCTGCGTCAATTGAGATAATCATGTGGTTTTTGTTTTTGGTTCTGTTTATGTGGTGAATTACGTTGATAGACTTGCGTATGTTGAACCAGCCTTGCATCCCTGGGATGAATCCTACTTGATCATGATGAATAAGTTTTTTGATTTGCTGTTGCAATCGGCTTGCCAATATTTTATTGAAGATTTTTGCATCTATGTTCATCATGGATATTGGCCTGAAGTTTTCTTTTCTCGTTGGGTCTCTGCCGGGTTTTGCTATCAGGATGATGTTGGTCTCATAAAATGATTTGGGAAGGATTCCCTCTTTTTGGATCGTTTGAAATAGTTTTAGAAGGAATGGTACCAGCTCCTCCTTGTGTGTCTGGTAGAATTCGGCTGTGAACCCGTCTGGACCTGGGCTTTTTTTGTGAGGTAGGCTCTTAATTGCTGCCTCAACTTCAGACCTTGTTATTGGTCTATTCATAGTTTCAGCTTCCTCCTGGTTTAGGCTTGGGAGGACACAGGAGTCCAGGAATTTATCCATTTCTTCCAGGTTTACTAGTTTATGTGCATAGAGTTGTTTGTAATATTCTCTGATGATGGTTTGAATTTCTGTGGAATCTGTAGTGATTTCCCCTTTATCATTTTTTATTGCATCTATTTGGTTGTTCTCTCTTTTCTTTTTAATCAATCTGGCTAGTGGTCTGTCTATTTTGTTGATCTTTTCAAAAAACCAGCTCTTGGATTTATTGATTTTTTGAAGGGTTTTTCGTGTCTCAATCTCGTTCAGCTCAGCTCTGATCTTAGTTATTTCTTGTCTTCTGCTGGGTTTTGAGTTTTTTTGATCTTGCTCCTCTAGCTCTTTCAATTTTGACGATAGGGTGTCAATTTTGGATCTCTCCATTCTCCTCATATGGGCACTTATTGCTATATACTTTCCTCTAGAGACTGCTTTAAATGTGTCCCAGAGGTTCTGACAGGTTGTGTCTTCGTTCTCATTGGTTTCGAAGAACTTCTTTATTTCTGCCTTCATTTCGTTGTTTACCCAGTCAACATTCAAGAGCCAGTTGTTCAGTTTCCATGAAGCTGTGCGGTTCTGGGTCTGTTTCTGAATTCTGAGTTCTAACTTGATTGCACTATGGTCTGAGAGGCTGTTTGTTATGATTTCAGTTGTTTTGCATTTGTTGAGCAGTGCTTTACTTCCAATTATGTGGTCAATTTTAGAGTAGGTGTGATGTGGTGCTGAGAAGAATGTGTATTCTGTGGATTTGGGGTGGAGAGTTCTGTAAATGTCCACCAGGTTTGCTTGCTCCAGGTCTGAGTTCAAGCTCTGGGTATCCTTGTTAATTTTCTGTCTGGTTGATCTGTCTAGTATTGACAGTGGAGTGTTAAAGTCTCCCACTATTATTGTGTGGGAGTCTATGTCCTTTTGTAAGTCATTAAGAACTTGCCTTATGTATCTGGGTGCTCCTGTGTTGGGTCCATATATGTTTAGGATCGTTAGCTCTTCTTGTTGTATCGATCCTTTTACCATTATGTAATGGCCTTCTTTGTCTCTTTTGATCTTTGTTGCTTTAAAGTCTATTTTATCAGAGATGAGAATTGCAACTCCTGCTTTTTTTTGCTTTCCATTAGCTTGGTAAATCTTCCTCCATCCCTTTATTTTGAGCCTTTGTGTATCCTTGCATGTGAGATGGGTTTCCTGGATACAGCACACTGATGGGTTTTGGATTTTTATCCAATTTGACAGTCTGTGTATTTTGATTGGTGCATTTAGTCCATTTACATTTAGGGTTAATATTGTTATGTGTGAATTTGATACTGCCATTTTGATGCTAAGTGGCTGTTTTGCCTGTTAGTTGTTGTAGATTCTTCATTATGTTGAAGCTCTTTAGCATTCAGTGTGATTTTGGAATGGCTGGTACTGATTGATCCTTTCTATGTGTAGTGCCTCTTTTAGGAGCTCTTGTAAAGCAGGGCTGGTGGTGACAAAATCTCTGAGTACTTGCTTGTTCGCAAAGGATTTTATTCTTCCTTCACTTCTGAAGCTCAGTTTGGCTGGATATGAAATTCTGGGTTGAAAGTTCTTTTCTTTAAGAATGTTGAATATTGGCCCCCACTCTCTTCTGGCTTGTAGTGTTTCTGCCGAGAGATCTGCTGTGAGTCTGATGGGCTTCCCTTTGTGGGTGACCTGACCTTTCTCTCTGGCTGCCCTCAGTATTCTCTCCTTTATTTCAACCCTGTTGAATCTGATGATTATGTGCCTTGGGGTTGCTCTTCTTGCGGAATATCTTTGTGGTGTTCTCTGTATTTCCTGCAATTGAGTGTTGGCTTGTCTTGCTAGGTGGGGGAAATTTTCCTGGATGATGTCCTGAAGAGTATTTTCCAGCTTGGATTCATTCTCTTCGTCCCCTTCTGGTACACCTATCAAACGTAGGTTAGGTCTTTTTACATAGTCCCACATTTCTTGGAGACTTTGTTCATTCCTTTTTGCGCTTTTTTCTCTGATCTTGGTTTCTCGTTTTATTTCATTGAGTTGGTCTTCGACTTCAGATATTCTTTCTTCTGCTTGGTCAATTCGGCTATTGAAACTTGCGTTTGCTTCGCGAAGTTCTCGTATTGTGTTTTTCAGCTCCTTTAATTCATTCATATTCCTCTCTAAGGTATCCATTCTTGTTATCATTTCCTCGAATCTTTTTTTAAATCTTTTTTCAAGGTTCTTAGTTTCTTTGCATTGATTTAATACATGATCTTTTAGCTCACAAAAGTTTCTCATTATCCATCTTCTGAAGTCTAATTCCGTCATTTCGTCACAGTCATTCTCTGTCCAGCTTTGTTCCCTTGCTTGTGAGGAGTGTTGGTCCTTTCTAGGAGGCGATGTGTTCTGGTTTCGGGTGTTTTCCTCCTTTTTGCGCTGGTTTCTTCCCATCTTTGTGGATTTGTCCGCTGGTCGTCTGTGTAGTTGCTGACTTTTCGTTTGGGTCTCTGAGTGGACACCCAGAATGTTGATGATGAAGTATTTCTGTTGCTTGGTTTTCCTTCTACCAGTCTAGCCCCTTCGCTATACGACTGTTGAGGTCCGCTCCAGACCCTGCTTGTCTGGGGTGCACCTCTAGTAGCCGTGGCACAGCGAGGGATGCTACCAGTTTCTTTTTCTGCTCTCTTTGTCCCAGGATGATGCCTGCCTAATGACAGTCTTTTGGATATAGAGGGGTCAGGGAGCTGCTTGAGGAGACAGTTTGTACTTTATAGGGGTTTAATTGCTGAGATGTGCACTCTGTTGTTCATTCAGGGCTGTTAGGCTGCTATGTTTGATTCTGCTGCAACACAGCTCATTAAACAACCCTTTTTTTTTTCTCAAATGCTCTGTGTTGAGGGGTTTGGGCTTTATTTTTGGATGTCCGATCAGGTGTCCTGCCCAGCTTGAAGGCTGACTAGCCACTGTTTGGCTGCCGAGGCTCCGCCCTGCTGTTGTGTGATTCGCGCTGTTCCTGCCAGCTCTGCTGTGGTCTCCGCCACGCCCTGCGGCGGAGTCTCTTCGTTGTAGCATGTTGCCTCAGCAACGGCAGGCTGCGTCAGCAGTGGGCGTGTATCTCAGTTGGGGCGGGTTGCCTCCGTAGTGGTGGACGCCCCTCCCCCACAGAGCGTCTCAGACCGTCTGCCCGGGATAGTTTGAAATCGCGGTTTTGTTCGTCCCACTGGGTATCCCAAACGATCTGTCCCTGCAATCCCCTGGGCTGGGCTACTGTGCAAGTCTCGTTCAGTCTCAAGTCCAGCCCTCTCAAGTCTCAGGTTGCTGGTTCAACAAGGCACCCGGACAAGCGCGCCCTGTGAGGATTGCTGGGTAGGGCCGGCCACCGCCGCCCAGGCTGCCGGCTTCGCCAGGCAGACCTACTGCCTGGCGTCCCATGTCTTTTTATACTTGGGAGTTTCCCCGTTCTGTGGGCAATAAAGATCAGTCTGGAAATGCAGCACTGACTCACCGTTTGCGGATTCAACGCGGGCTCCAATCCTGGGTTGTTCTCACAGCGCCATCTTGAGTCCCCTCCAATACATTCTTTTGAGGAAAGAATAAAACAAAACAGCTAAGCCTCCCGTGGTGGCTCATGCCTGTAAGTCCAGCACTTTGGGAGACTGAGGTGGGTAGATCACTAGGTCAGGAGTTTGAGACTAGCCTGGCCAAGAAGGTGTAACCCTGCCTCTACCAAAAATACAAAAATTAGCCAGGTGTAGTGGCAGGTGCCTGTAATCCCAGCTATTCAGAAGGCTAAGACAGGAGAACTGCCTGAACCTGGGAGATGGAGGTTGCAGTGAGTTGAGATTGCACCACTGCACTCTAGCCTGTGCAGCAAAGCAAGACTCCATCTCAAAATAAAATAAAATAAAATAAAAATATAAAAAACAGAAACAACAAAAACCCTATGTTCAGATTTTGTGTTCTAATATAACAAACATTATGAAAAAATAGCAAATTGCAATTTATTTGAAAGACTATAAGATCGGATTAAGAAAACACTGCAATCAAAAGTTGATCAATTGTTCTTACTTAAAAGAATAGATGACAAAAACTTAAAATTAAATTTAGAAAACTGTACTCAGCAACATACAAAAAAAAAAAATACACCACAGCAAAACTTAGTTTATTACAGGAATCTAATGTTGATTTTTCAAAAATCAGTCAATACAACTTGCCACATTGACAAATTAAGAGAAAAATATATCTCAGAACATAAGTAATATTTGATAATTTTAATCATGAGTCAATAATAAAAGTCTATAGCACACTAAGAATCAATGAACTGCATTATTCAACAGGTTATAGATTATAGAAAATGGTATCCATAGACTACATTATACTTAATGGTGACCAATTGAGAATGTTTCCTGTGAAATCAGAAATGAGATTAGATGCCCAGTACCCCCATTTTAAAGATAATATTTCCTGATGTAACATGTGGTAAAGCTAAATAAATAAATAGAAAAATAAATATATAATAATTGGGGAGAAGAGTAAAATATGTTTTAATTATTTTTTTTTAATTTTGAAATAATTATAGATTCACATAAGGTTCCCTTTAAGCTTTTCATTTCATTTAATTTTTTTTTTTTTTGAGACTGAGCCTTGCTCTGTTGCCCAGGCTGGAATGCAGTGGCACTATCTCTGCCTCCCAGGTTCAAGCAATTTTCCTGCCTCAGCCTCCCTAAGAGCTAGGATTGCAGGCACCTGCCACTCTGCCCAGCTGATTTTTGTATTTTTAGTGGCGATGAGGTTTCATCATGTTGGCCAAGCTGATCTTGAACTCCTGACCTCAAGTGATCAGCCCACTTCAACCTCCCAAAGTGCTGGAATTACAGGTGTGAGCCACCATGCCAGGCCCCCTTTAAACTTTAATCCACTTCTCTCATTAGTAACATCTTACAAAATTAAGGTGCAATATCACAACCAGGATATTAACACTGACACAGTTAAGATACAGAACAAATCCATCACCACATGAATCTTTTTGTTGTCTTTTAAAGCCAAACCCATTTCCCTTTTCCCTTTCCAAGCCCCGATTAATTAAGAAATTGCCCAGCTCTATTCCAGAGTGGCTGTTCCTTTTTACATTGCCATCAACAATACATGAGTGATTCAGTTTCTCCACATTTTTCCCAGCATTTGATGTTGTCACTTTATTTTAAAGATTTCAGCCATTCTGATAGGTGTACAGTGATATCTCCTTGTGGTTTTCATTTGCATTTCCCTAATGGCTAATGATGTTGAATATCTTTTTGTGTGCTTAGTTGCTGCTTATATGTCCTCTCATGAACTATCTGCATCTTTTGCCTGTTCTCATTGATTTGTTTGTGGTTTTACTGTTGTTTTTGAAACAATCAATATGAAATAAGAACCCATATTTTCAACTGTTGTTTCTCATACTGCTTGTGACTGTGGATGTCATTGTTGACATATTTCTATATAAGATTCTGCCCTCAAACTAAAATAAAATAAACCTGAATTTTATTATGCAATCAAATTATGCAGGACCACTAACACAAACTCTGTAGTAGATTTTTAATTAATATCTAATAAAATCAAGATTATTTTTTAGACTCTAATGTTTAAAGCTAATATATAACATATGAATAACTTTTAAAAGATTTCAAATAAATGCAATTCACTAATTAGAACAGAAGTGAACTATACTTAGAGGGAATTTTTAATTATGTGACATCAAGGCAGCTAATAATCTCTGCTATGGTCTCTGCTGTTGTATTAAGACAAATACAATGAAGACAGTTAAATAAGAGAGGCAAAGCCAATTAAGTGTGAGCTGCATTAGTGCAGGTGAAAGCTTTTGTTCATGGGCTATATTCACAAGATTAAACCTCTTCTGCAACTAAAAACCCAGTGATAAAGATAGAGGATGCTTTGTACTGCTTAAGAAAAATGTATATTCATTTCTGTGGGTAAAATAACTGTCCAATACTAATAGAACAAGTACAGCAGGAGCTCTACTCTAGAGAATCGGCCTGTGTAGTTGTTTTTATCTGCATAAACTTATGGCACTGGGAAATTTATTCTGGGTAATTCAACTGTATTGAATTTTTCCCTATCTATAGTGAATAGTGCTTCAATTGTCTTAAACACTAATATGTCATTAATCAATAATTTGGTACATTGCACATTTTTTTTTTATTGCTTACAAGATTCTGAACAGTGTAGTGGATGCACTGTAGGGGGACAAAGAGAAATGTGTGACCTGGTTCTATTCCTCAAAGTCCTGGTGACCTACATAGAATACATAAGCCCACAAAATTAAACACAATAGAAATCAAAATAAGTAGGACAATGATAAAAATATATTATATTGTCATACTGGAGTGTTTCCTAAATAAAAGGTTTAGGTTAAAAATTCTATAGGAGGCCAGGCACGGTGCCTCATGCCTATAATCCCAGCACTTTTGGAGGCCGAGGCGGGTGGATCATGAGGTCAAGAGATCGAGACCATCCTGGTCAACAAGGTGAAACCCCGTCTCTACTAAAAATACAAAAATTAGCTGGGCATAGTGGCATGCGCCTGTAGGATCCCAGCTACTTGGGAGGCTGAAGCAGGAGAATTGCTTGAACCCAGGAAGTGGAGGTTGCAGTGAGCTGTGATCGTGCCATTGCACTCCAGTCTGGGTAACAAGAGCAAAACTCCATCTCAAACAAACAAACAAAAATTCTAAAGGAAGAAAATAAATTTGTTCAGGTTGCAGTGGCAGGAGACATTTCTCAGAAGAGTAGGAGGAAATGGGTAGAAACTGAAGGCAGACTAAATTAATAAATTACATCATTGCAGTATTCTAAATGTGAGATAATTAATTGAATATAAAGAAGAATGTGTATGTCTAAAATACCAAAAAGAGCTAGTAAAATGATTTTGATAACAGAAAATGTGAAGGTGATAAAAAGGAAATAGTTAAAGGTGACTGAACTACAGATTTAAAAAGTATTCCTTACCTAGCTAACATTTGCACAGGTTATATTAACCAAAATGAATTTATGCTTTCCAGTTTTTCCAAATGTGATATGCAAATTATTCCCAAGCAGAGATGCAACCACAACTTACTCATCCTTTAACAGATATACCATTTATACACCTGCTATTTTATTTTCCAGACCAATACCATACATTCGGTTCTGATCAACAGTCAAATATTGCCCCATCTGTTTTACATGTTAATTAAATTCTTATTTTTCTATTAAAAGAAGTCTACGTATGTGCATCCTCACAACCTTGTCTCTTACTAACATTTCTCAGAAATCTTCATTTAAAAATAATCAAGTGTTTGGCTGGTCTTATAAAATGAGTTTGACAGTGTTTCCATACCTACTATTTTTCTGAAAAAGTTTGTATATGTTTGTTATTACTATTGTTTTGAATGTTTAAAAGAGTTGACTTGTGAAATCATCTGGGCCTGGAGGTTTTTTGTTGTTTATTCTGCTTTTTTAAAAAGTCTTTTTTTTTTTTAATGGCAACTTCGGTTTTTTTAATAGGTATGAGGCCTGTTTCTTGTTGTCACATTATTAAGTGGTAATGCCAAGTGTTTTCTTGTGTACATTGTTAAATTTGTTTGTTTATTGTCTGCTTTCATTATCCTTTTAGTACCTACATAATAGGTAGTAACAGTTCCTCTTTCATTTCTGATATTGAGAATTTGCAGTCTCTATTTCTATCTCTTTCTTTTACTAGTCTAGCTAGGAAATGGTCCAGTATTTTTTTTAAAAATAGTCTTTTCATTTGTTACTTTTCTCTCTGCTTTCAGTTTTTTTCTTATTTTGTGTTCTTTATTATTAGCTTCTTTCTACTTTCTTAGTATTAAATTCATATTATTTTAGTTTTTAAGGATAACTTTAGGTTATTGATTATAGAGTGACTTTCTTTAATAATTATATGCAAAGCAGAGATTAGCCAACTACGGCCCGTGGGCCAGATTCCTCCTGTCACCTCTTTTAGTAAATGAAGTTTTATTGGAATACAGTCATGCCAATTTGTTTACATATTGTCTATTGCTGTTTGGGGGCTAGAAGACCAAACTGGAGTTTTGTGATAAAGGTTATATGTCCTGCAAGACCTAAAATATTTACTCTCCCACTCTTTACCACACACACACACACAAGTGTGGATGGCTCATTTAAATCTAGAACGTTCACTCCAAAAACTGTTTTAAACCTCTTCCCCCAATTTTGGTTGTTATGTTTTTATTATTGTTCAATTGAGAATATTTTCTAATTTCCCTCATGATTTGACACATGCATCTAGAAAAGAGCTGTTTAATTCTCAAATATGTGTTTTCTCCATTTTGGTCAAAAAACACATTGAGATTTATGTATAGGTCAATATATGGTTTATCTTAAATGCATGTGCCATGTACATTTGAAAGAAAAATGTGCATCCTGAAGTTTTTGGGTGTATTGCTCTAAACATAAATTAGATCAAGGTGATCAATGGTGTTGTTCAAATCTTCTATGTCTTTACTGATAATTTGCTCTGGTTATTCTATCAATTATTCGTAGAGGAATGTTAAAATACCATTTGGTTATTATAGAATCGACTATTTTTTTTCATTAAAATTGGTCAAAATTTCTTTTACTACATAATAGGTAGTAACAGTTCCTCTGTTTAACGGATTTTGAGAATATGTATAGAGGGGTACGGTGGATTTTTAAATATGAATATGAGAATAAACATATTCATATTTAAAATGTTTGTGACTCTGATGCATTGCCCTTTGAGATTCTGCAATATGGCTCTGAATATATTTAAAATACATTGATGTTTTTTTTTTAGTGCCCAATGACCCATTAGACTCAAACTATAGAACTCTCTTCATTTCTGTGGATGGTGGTTGTGATGGTTAATCTCATGTGTCAACTTGACTGGATCGTAGGGTACCCAGATATTTGGCTGAACATTTTTTCTGGGTGTGTCTGTGAGGGTGTTTCTAGATGAAATTAACCTGTAAATCTGGTCTGGGTAAAGCTGTTTGCCTCTCCAATGTGAATGGGCATTATTTAATCTACTGAGGGCCTAAATAGGAAAAAAAAAAAAAAGGTTATGGAAGGCAGAATTCAGGCCTTCCTGCCTGATTGCTTGAACTAGAATATTAATCTTATCCTTCCCTTAGCTTCCCTGGTTCTTGGGCCTTCAGATTTGAACTGAATTACACCACCAGCTTTCCTGTGTCTCCAGAAGATGGCATGTAAATACATATTTATTAGTTTGCATTATTAACACTAACGGTCAGAAAATGGATGTGTCTGTTCCAAGAATCACATGCAGACACAAGAGAATCCAGTGAGGGAGTAGTACATAACTGTATATAAGAGAACCAATGAGATTATCTATCTATCTATCTATCTATGTACCTATCTATCTAGATAAGATATATGTATATATATACATATTTTAGTAAATGAAGCTTTATCATATAACTTTATTTACTAAAAGAGGTGACAGCAGGAATTTGGCCCACAGGCCACAGCTTGCACATATATATATACACACACACACACATATATGTGTATATATATATATGTCTATTACAATTGGCTAGATTGCAATATATATATTGCTACTATATATAGCAATATATATCCTATTGGTTCTAATTTTCTACTGAACACTGACCAATACAGTGGTACATTTTTTTTAGACTTTTTTGCATTGCAATGAAACTGTCCCCTGTCCTGCACATGCCTGTTTCAGGGGCCAGCCTGGGTATTTTACAACATTTGAACCCATTCTCTGGCTCTTCTATCTCTGGGATTGTCTCTTTCTCTGATAACTACTATATTAGTCAGGGTTCTCCAAAGAAACAGAACCAATAGATGGATGGATAGATAGATAAAATTTATGTTTATCTTTTACGACACATAAAATTAACCATCACACTATCATTTTCTTGATTCTTTGGTGTTATCATTTGTGAAAATGATATTTTCAAATCTTCGCCCCCAGATTTTGCACACTGAATTTCCTCACCACATTTATACTAAAGCCAATCTTCCCATATGTATCTCCCAGGCAGTGAATGAGCTTGGAGGGACACTGAAGTGGGCTTATTCCTAGCTGTGGAATTCCTCTGGCAGGCAGCTTGGATTTGATGATTCCCTATCAGTCTTGAAAAACATTTTTAGAATGGCACTACATTTTAATGCTTGTACATTCAACCTCTTTTCCTTCCTTCTTTTCCTCACATGGTATAATATGAAAACTCCACCATCCTTTTCTGGAGTCTTCCTCATTTTTTCTCAACTGTATTTTCTCTAATAAATATGTTGTACATCTAATTCTTTATTGAAGTCTGCTTCTTAGGGGACCCAAAGTAACACAATTTGTGTAGTTTGTATAGTTAGAAAAACTGTAGAGTTTGTATCAGAAATTTATCACTCATAACCAAACATCCTGCAGTATACCTGGAGATACAGCTGAAATATCATGGGGAAGCTCATCTTCATGCTAGTAATTTCTCCAAGTTGTGATTATTTTCTACATACAATTATTTTAATTGCTCTTATAGGTCTTTAGATTACTTGGGCATTTTTTGTATTTTGTCTAGATAATATATTCCTAATCAGTAATTGTGTGGGTCCATGTGTGTTGGGGCAAAGGGGGGTATAGGCAACATCACCATGTGGAAGCTGAAATTCACTCATTGTTTCTTAATGTTCAGCTTGCTACTGCTTAGACACTAAGATTCCTTTTGGGCTCACATTATTTAATATCTCATCATCATTTTTCACTCACCATCTTTAATAGCTTTTCTTTGCATTTGAATAGCAAGAATGACTCGAGCTGCAAATAACAAAAATTCTGTGTCAGTTGATTAAAACAATAAAGAATCACAATCACTTAAAACAAGAAAGTCAGAAGTAAGGCATCTCTGCAATTATCTGGATGTATGTACCAGATAATTGACTCAACATGGTTTAAACATTATTATCTCATTGTAGGTTGAGAGGTGGTAATTTCAGCAGTTCAAGAATCCAGGAATTATCTTTCTATTTGGCTATTCTTATTAGTCTGCATCGTTTCCACTAATGGTTACAAAATTGCTGTGCCTGTTCTAAGAATCACATGCAGACACAAGAACAACCAGTAAGGAAGACATAATAACTGTATTTAACTCGTATTCTAATTATTAAAGTATTTTCCTTCAGGTTCTTTACACATGAACCAGAAACTTTAGCAATCTCAATGTTCTAGCCTAGAGACAGCATATCTCTAAGAAAGCTCATTCCAGAGAATCTATCCAATTCCTTTTTATCAGAGGCTGTCAAGTCTAGAATAATCAAGTTCAAATTATCTTGACTGTTTCATTTTTTAACCTTGAAATGAGATAACATGTATACTTATCACATAAAATAGTTGCAAAAACTTAACGAGTTCATACTTCAGAAAGAATGCAATGTATTGTTGAAAGTTGGTGCTCAACCAATGTTAACTACAAATGTTAGCCTTACTGGCCTTTTATAACTCAGTTGCTAGCATAGACTTGATAGCGCCACGGTTATATGGACCAGTTAGGATTAGTCTTCTGAGTTACAGGATGGAATCTACTGCTCTTGAATCACCAGGAACACATGAAAAATGGTGAACATCTAAATAGACTCCAATTTCTAGTAGAAAAGATGAAAGAAATAATAGCCTGCTGGCTATGAAATCAACATAATCTGCAACAATTATTGCAATGCAAAAAAAAAGAAATCTTTGTTACCGATCTTCACATTTAAGCTCTGGAACTTTATGTCCCTAACTCACATTTGTCTTATTCTCCTAACAGGAAATTTTAAAACCACATCAGATACATGAAACTCAAAAAAAAGAAAAAAAGTGCTATTGTCCAAATACCATACAGAGGTTTTCTATGAAGTAAGGTTTAGAGAAGTGGGTGGGGAATAGCAGAATCAGATAAAGAGGAAACAAAATAGAACCAGTGCATATCAGTAGTAACAGCTTCAAATGGAGAAGGCCTAAGAGATATTTTGTGATCCATGATGTAGAGACTCAGGCTGGAAATCATAAACAAATGTAATTTAAAAACTGAGTGCTACTAATGCATGAAATTAAAGAAGTAATTACATTTCACTGAATCGAACTAATTTATTAAATATTCATCCTGTATTTAATGCACACTTACGTTATGCCAAACACTGAAATAAATATGTGGTAAAGATCCAGTACTGAGCAAAACAATGATAGCTATTATTTTAGGGAGTGTGCAGTCTAACAAGTAGGACACACAATGAGTAATTCAGTCTTTTCTCTTTTTGTTCTTGGTCATTCTAGTTAAAGTTTTACCAGTTCTGTTAATCTTTAAAAACAGTAACTTTTGATATCACTGATTCTCTTTATTGCTTTTCTATTCTGTATTTTGCTTATTTTCTCTTAAATTTTTATTTATTTCCTCTTGCTTTTGGTTTAGTTTGCTCTTCTTTTTTCAGTTTTCTAAAGGTGAAAGTTTAGGTTATTGATTTTGTTACTGGCAGTGAATTTGTATCAGTTTGCAGGAACCTCAATTTTTGCCTCCTCAGAAGACAGAATTTGACCAAGGGGTATAAGGCAGAAGGAGAAACCAAGGCAAATTTTAGCGCAGGAGTGAAAGTTTATTAAAAAGTCTTAGAGCAGGAATGAAAAGCAGTAAAGTACACTTAGAGGAAGGCCCGGCAGGCCACTTGAGAGATCAAGTGAACTGTTTGATCTTTGACTTAGGGTTTTATACATTGGCATACTTCCAGGGTCTTGGGTCCCTTCTTTTTTGATTCTTCCTTTGGAGTGGGCTGTCCACATGTGCAGTGGCCTTCTAGTACTTGGGAGGGGAGCATACACAGTGTGTTGTATGCATGCAACTTGAGGCATTCTTCCCTTACCAACTGAATGCCCCTAGAAGGTTATATACCAGTTATTCTCTGCCATTTTACTGCTTATTGTGCAGGGTTGGGCCCACTTACCCAACTCCTGAGATCTCATTGAGAAGCTAATCAGCGGTTTCAGGTTTTTCTATTGAGAGACTGCCTTGCTCTGTGCTAGCTGCAACTAATAATTATTTTGGAGAGACAGGGTAACAACTGCCTATCACCTGACATTCCTGGTTGGGTGGAGGACCCCTCCAACCCTTCTCATGTCTGCATGATCAGCTTGTAACATTTGAGGTCTATCTTCCTTTAAATGTAGGTGTTTATTGCAGTATATTTTCTTTTGAGCATTGCTTTTACTGCATTCTATAAATTTTAGTATGTTGAGTGTTTATTTCCATGTATTCCAAAGTCTAATTTCCCATGTGATTCCTTCTGTGGCCCATCGGTTATTTAAAAGTTTGCTGTTTAAGTTTCACATATATATGAATTTGTCAGATTTCTTTCTCTTATTGATTTCTAATTTCATTTTCATAGTGGTCAGAGAATATACTCTGCATGATCTCCATCATTGTAAATTAAGACATTTTTAAACTTGTTGTGAGCTAATATATGGTCAACCTGGAAGATTTTCCATATCCACTTAAAAGAAATATGTATTTTCCTCTTGTGAAGTGTCCTATAGATTCTCTATTATGCCTAATTGATTGGTAGTGTTGTTCAGGTCTTCTATTTCCTTGTTGATCTTGTGAAAAGAAAATCTCAGGACCCCTAACCCGCTGTGCCAAAGGGAAAATTAAGTACAGGAACTGAGTCATGCAAAAATTGCCTTCCTTTTCTTACCAAACCAATAGCTATAATTTCCCATGCTTACTTTATCTTATGTGAAATGTAGATTTACTTAGTGTAAAAGGAATGCATACTTGTTCCTCTAATACCTCTTTCACATATAAAATGTAGATCAAATGAGTGCTAACCAAGGCCTCACAAGAATGTAAACACTTGCTTCATTGCTTACCCTCTCCTGCTTTTCTTTTCAACCTCTCCTTCTTCCCTTCCTGCTCTCTCTTCCTCCTTTAAATATTGAAGTCCTCTAAACCCTCTTTGGAAAAAGCACATATCACAAATCTTCATCTACATAACAAAGTCTCCTTTGCTAGCTGAGCTTCTGCCTTTCTTTCCCTCATTACCTGTGGCGACTCTAAATCTGACTTGCCAACATAACCTGGTTTTGGCCATGCCCTGATTCTGCATTCTTTACTGTGGCTTTTTAATCTTATTGTTGGGAGGTTCTTCCTTCTGAAGTCTGCTTTTTATTGTATACAAATTAAATAAATTTGTATGCCTTTTATTCTATTAATTAATCTGCCTCATGCCAGTGATTTTTAAGCAAAACTTTAGGGGGCCAATGGCCACAGCCCCCATGATAGGGCAGTTAAAACAGACTGGATTGAAGGATGTGAAGTATTGTTACTAGCAATGTCTGTGAGGGTGTTGCCAAGTGAGATTAAAATTTGAGTCTGTGAACTGGGAGAGGCAGACTCAACCCTCAATCTGGGCAGGCACCGTCTAATCAGCTGCTAGAACAGCTAAAATAAAGCAGGCAGAAGGTGGAAGTACTTGACTTACTGAATCCTCCAGCCTTCATCTTTCTCCTGTGCTGGATGCTTCCTGTCCTTGAACAACAGACTTCAAGTTCTTCAGATTTTGCAGTCTTGGACTTAACACCAGTGGTTTGCCAGGTGCTCTCAGGCCTTCAGCCACAGACTGAAGGCTGCACTGTCAGCTTTGCTAATTTTGAGGTTTTGGGACTCCACCCACCTCTGCCTTCGAAAATGCTGGGATTACAGACATGAACCACCATTCCTGGCCTTTGTTGAGGATTTCTGCATTGATGTTCATCAAAGATATTGGCCTGAAGTTTTCCTTTGTTGTGTCTGCCAGATTTTGGTATCAGGATGATACTGGCCTCATAAAGTGAGTTAGAGAGGAGTCCCTCCTTTAAAATTTTTGGAATACTTTCAGTGGGAATTGTAGCAGCTCTTTTTTATGTATCTGATAGAGTGTAACTGTGAATCCATATGGTCCTGGGCTTTTTCTCATTGATAGGCTTTTTATTACTGAATCAATTTTGGAACTCATTATTGTTCTGTTTAGAGACTCCGTTTCTTTCCAGTCCAATCTTGTAAGATTATATGTTTCCAGGAATTTATTCATTTCTTCCAGGTTTTCTAGTTTGTGTGCATGGAGTGCTCACAGTTGTCTCTGAGGTTATTTTCTATTTCAGTGGGGTCAATGGTAATGTCCCCTAAGTCATTTGATTACTTAGATCTTCTCTCTTGGTTGTTCATTAGTCTAGCTAGTGGTTTATTAATGTTATTTGCTCTTTAAAAGAAACAGCTCATGGACTTCTAGATTTTTGTGTGGTGTTTCAGATTTCAATATCCTTCAGTTTCACTTTATTTGACTTTGATTTTTGGTTATTTCTTGTCTTCTGCTAACTTTGGGGCTGGTTTGCTATTGCTTATCTAGTTCCTCTAGTTGTGTTGGTAGGTTGCTAATTTTAGATCTTTCTAACTTTTTCATGGTGTTTAGTGCTACAAAATTCTCTTTTAAAACTGTCTTAGCTGTGTCCCAGGGATTACGATATGTTGTATTTTTGTTCTCATTAATTTCAAAGAATTTCTTGTTGTTTACCTTAATTTTATTATTTACCCAAAAGTTATCCAGGAGTCAGTTGCTTTATTTTCATATAATTATGTGGTTGCGAGCCATATTTTCTTGATATTGTGTTATATTTCCATTGTGGTATGTTCTGACAGCATGGTTTACATGATTTTGCTTTTTAGAGTTTATTGAGAATTGTTTAATGTTCAACTGTGTGGTTGATTTTAGAATATGCACCAGGTGCAGATGAGAAGATTGTAAATTCTGTTGTTTTTTTAGAAGAGTGTTCTGTAGATGTTTATTAGGATCATTTGGTCAAGTGTTGAGTTTAGGTTCTGAATATCTTTGTTAGTTGTCTGCCTTAATGATATCCCTAATATCGTCCATAGGGTGTTGAAATCGTCCACTATTATTGTATTATCTAAGTCTCTTCTTAGGTCTCTAAGAATTTGTTGTATAAATCTGGGTGCTTCTGTGTTTTGTGTGTATATATTTAGGATTCTTAAGTCTTCTCACAGAATCAAGTGCTTTATTACTATGTAATGCACTTTTTTGTTTTCTTGCTTTTTAACAAAAATCTTTGCTGGTTCAAAGTTTGTTTTGTCTGAAATTAGAATAGCAATTCTTTCTTTTTGCTATTTTCCCATTTCTTGGTAAATTTTTCTCCATCCCTTTACTTTGACTATGGATGTTATTGCATGTGAGCTGGATCTCTTGAAGACAGCATACTGTTAGGTCTTGCTTCTTTATCTAACTTGCCACTGTATGCCTTTTTAGTTGGAGCATTTAGCCCACTTGCACTTAGAGTTAGATAGATTTGTTCAAATTTGTCTGTCATTATGTTGTTAGCTGGTTATTATGCAGACCTGTTTGTGTGATTGTTTTATAGTGTCACTGGTCTATGTACATAAGTGTGTTTTTGTAATGGCTGATAAAAATCTTTCCTTCCCATGTTTAGCACTCCATTCTGGACCTCTTGTAAGGCAGGTCTGGTGGTAATGAAATCCCTTAGCATATGCTTGTCTGAAAAGGTTCTTATTTTTTCTTTGCTTATGAGGCTTAAGTTGGTTAAATATGAAAATCTTGGTTGGAAATTCTTTTCTTTAAGATTACAGAAAATAGGCCCTGATTCTCTTCTGACATGTAAGGTTTATGCTAAAAGATTCACTGTTAGGCTGATGGGGTTCCCTTTGTAGGAGGTCTGCCCCTTCTCTCTAGCTGCCTTTAATATTTTTTATTTCATTTCAACCTTGGAAAATCTAATGACTATGTGTTGAGGGGATAGAATTCTTGTATATTATTTTACAGTGCTTCTCTACATTTCCTAAATTTGAATGTTGGACTGTTTAACAGAGTTGTGAAGATTTTCATGGGTGACATCCTGAAATATGTTTTCCAAGTTGCTTGCTATCTGTCCCTATCTCTCAGGGTCACCAATAGGTTATAGCTCTGGTCTCTTTACATAATCCCATATTCCTTTCTTTTTTCTTTTTTGGTCTGTGTATTAATAAGTTTTGTGCTTCTTATGTATTGCCAAAAATATTATTATAATTTAGATTGCCTCTTGTATGGAAAACTGCTTCACTTAATAACCCCATATATCTTGGGGGAGTTGTTTACTCTCTTATTGTTTTTTCTGTATTTTTGTCTGACTGAGTTATTTCAGACAGCTGGTCTTCAAGCTCTGAGATCTTTCCTCAGTTTGGTCAATTCTGCTGTTAATAGTTGCAATTGTATTTTTAAATTCTTGAAGTGAGTTTTGCAGCACTATTAGCTCAGTTTGATGCTTTCTTAAAATGGTCATTTTATTTTTCACCTCCTGTATTATTTTATTGTATTCTTTTAAATCCTTGGATTGGGTTTTGACTTTCTCTTGATTGTCAATGATATTTGTTCCTATCCATATTCTAAATTATATATCTATCATTTCAGCCATTTCAGTCTACTTAAGAACCATTGCTGGGGAACTACTATAGTCATTAGGAGGTAAGAAGACACTCTGGCTTTTTGAATTGTTAGAGTTCTTGCACTGACTCTCATCTGTGTAAGCTGAAGTTCCTTTGATATTTGAAGTTATTGTCCTTCAGATGGGTTTTTATTTTTTGTTTTGACCTTGTTTGATGTCACTGGGGGTTTGCTGTGCTATAAAATCAGTGCAGTTGATTGACTTTGTTTCTGATAGATTTTTGTGGGGGGCAAGATTCAGCTCAGCATTCCTGGGTTGTGCACTCCGGGAGGCTGGTATAGGGCTCCCAGCTTTGTTCTTTGGACCATCAGAGTTGGGTATCTGCTTCACTGAAGGGGATAAGGTGTTCTCAGACCACCGGCAACAAAAATTCAAAGGGTAATCCCAGCCAACACACTTTGTCAGGCAGTGGCAGCAGGATCCATGCTTGTTCACTAATGCCAGCAGCAATGCCGGCACAGCATGGTGCATAATTTGGTGGTTGGATAGGAGTGCTGGCAGGCCCAGGGCTGTCATCCTCCATGCAGACACTGACAGCAGCAGCAGTCTTCATTTAGGGTGGGTTGGTGGGGACTTTGGCCTCCTTCTGTGCTTTCATACCTGTGGTGGTGTTGGCACCAGGGTGGGGCACGGTGAGCATATAAATATACATATACACATACACATATATTATTTTAAATATATAGATATCTATATATAAGTCTTTTATGTTTGTCTCATTTTGAATCCTGTTTGGGGAATTTTTTTTTTTTTAGTTGACTAAAACCTTTCAAAATAAATACTTGTACATGGTTTTTCTGTTCACTTCCTTTTCTTAAAAATTGTTCTTTCATTAAATTTTATTTCAGTGTATTCGTTCTTCCCCTTACTATAATAAATGCCAAGTGAAAAGATGTACAGAAGGCTTCTAATGTCTCAGACCCTTTAAAGAACTCAGAATAAAGTTGCCACTTACCCCTTTTCTGGGGTCCTCTGATTTCTTTGCAGAGTTTCAAGAGTCATGGTGATATGGCTTCGATGAGTGGAGGAACACCAGGGCTCCAGTCTTGCATGAATTAGGTAAAGTAACATAACAAACACATGGAGTTGTTTTAAGAAGTGGAGCATTTGCTAGGCAAGAAAGAAGGGAGAAGAAAGAAAGAAGAAGCTCCCTTGTACAGAGACGGGGGGGGCTCGAAAGCCAAGAGAGAAAACCCCCATATGTGGCAGAAACTTCACTGCTTATATGAGGAGGTTGGAGGTGGTGTCTTATTTGCATAGGGATGAGAGGATTGATTTGACCAGGCAAGTTACTCACCTAGTCCATGAAAAAACTGACCCTCCTACCCTAGCCTTTTAATATGCAAATACAGGGGGCCATGATGTTTTACACAAGGGGTGCTATGTGGCCAGGAACATGTGGGGTAAGGGCAAGAAGGTGGTGGGAATCACCATGTTTGGGTGGACCCAGTTTCTAACAGCCTGCATTTGCATATATAAGGTTACATATTAAGAGCCAGGGCTTTCCTGCTAGACAAGAAACGTTTCTGGAGCTGTTTCAAAAGAAAAGAAAACTTTCCAAACACTCCTTTTCTTCTTTATCTGACTAAAGTAATTTCTTATTAACTCCTACCACAATAGGTAGACACTTCTCAGGTCTAAAACTCTGCATTCTTTTGCATTGTGGTACTTGATCTTTTCAGCTTTGGGTGGGGGGTACCAGAAATTACTTTGCTTTATAGGAAAATTTGACCTTTGCTTTTTATGATGGCTAAGAAATGGGCTGACATTTGAGTAGGCTGTGGGTTGCCCCACAGCCCTGATGAAATATCCTTGCAATGAGATACATACGAAGTATTGCACTGTCTCATTCCATAATGTTTCCTTCTTTTTCTGATGCGAGGATTCAATGTAAAAATGAGATTTTTGATTTTGCTGGATCTCTGTTTTTCCTTCCAGCTATGGCTGCTTCTCACATATTTAAATATTAATGAGGGACTGTGTTATAGAAGCTTCTCTTCCTGGTCCACGAAGTGCATGGTTTCAAAGGCAGGAGTTTCCCAGCTCCACGCCTCCATCCAGGAACCAGAGGGGTTTCAAAGGTTAAGTTTTTTGTTTGGATTTCCTTCCAGCCTGCGGGCTGAATAGGGAAAGCCAGTGTGCGACCCCGTGTAGCCCCTCTGCCCGATACTCAATCCCAAATAACAGCTCGAGAGTTGAAGGCTGAGTTCAGGTTTATTGGGATTAGCGGGCAGGCCAGAGAGGAAGGAGGCTGGGGCTGGCTGCAACTGCGCAGCTGAAGTAAAAAGGCTTTTATAGGAAAAGGAACAAAGGGCTGACACAGAGCTGATGAGGTCATCGTAGAGGCTTGAGATAGACTGATTGTCTCCAGGCAGATTGATTGACTGAATGTAATTACTGGGCAGAGTAGGGTGGGCCATGCGGGTCCTTTCTGTAGAGGTCAGGCAAAGTTCAGACAGGCGGGAGGCTTAAGGGTTGAGTGCGTTGGTAGAATACAGGAAGTCTACGGGTAGGGTCCGGGCAGAGTGACTCACTGGGGTTGTTTTTGGGAAGGAAGTCTGGGGGTAGGGTGCAAGTAGTGAGTTTCTACCTAACATTCCCGACTCCTTAAAAAAGGACAAAGGGGTGGCGGAGTCGTTCTGACTACTTCCTGCTGGACAGGGGCGAAGTGGGGGTTCTTTTAAGGAGTCTGGGAAGTTGGTAGGGGGCGATAAGTGTAGTTGGGATGGCTGAGAACTGGTTGTAGCATCATTTGGTTGATTGTGACTCGAGTGAGTTCTTGAAAACGGCGTTGTAGAAACTGAAAGAAACAAGGAGCGATAAGTAAGAAAAGACATATGATTATCAGAGGCGCTACTAAAGGGGATAGGAGAGAGTACATGGACGATGACCACCATGTGGTGGCTTCAGTGGTAAACTGATGACTTTGTAGTTCTGTCTTGATTTTCTGGAGCTTTTCGATGCGGGTTTCTACTGTTCCGGATTCATTGATATAGTAGCAACATTCTTCCTGTAGGAAGATGCAGGTTCCTCCTTGTCCAGCTGTCAGCAGGTCTAAAGCCCGTCGGTTTTGTAGGGCTACCTGGGCCACCGAAGTGACCTGTCGTTGGAGAGATGCTAGGGAGGCAGCAGAGTCATCAATTGCTGCTTGTAGCTGCAAGGAAAGGCGAGTTATAGCTTGATTATTATTAACTAAAGCTCCTGTTCCTAGGCCTATAGCGGCAGCGGATCCTGCGAGGGAGAGCCCGATTACTATGGGAAGGAAAACAGCTCGTCATTGACGGTGGGGGCTGGAGTAGGTATGAGTGGTAGTAGTGTGTTTCATAAGAAATTCAGCTGGTGAATAGACAGTGAGGCGTGGGACTAAGGTGACAGGGAGGCAGCGGGAATGTTCTTTGAGGTCGGATAGGGTTAGGAGTTTGGAGAGGGTGCCATTGCACCAAAAGTAGAAACCGTGGGGAGCTGTTAGATTAGTTGAGAGTTGAAGGGTTTTGTTGCAAGTAGGGTCTAGGTTCTGTAAAGAATAGCACATTGGAAAGGAGGAAGTGTCGAAATAGAAGAGTGGGACGTCTGGAATGGGAGGAGGGCATTGGCTTGTTTCAGTGGTTTGGTTTGCAGAAAACATGGTTGGGACTGCGACTAAAGGAGTTTGCCCAAGAGTAGCACACAAGAGGCAGGAGATTAAGTCGGTGAGCCCAGTCTGATTAGCAAGCTTTAGGCCTTCTCTCATAAGGGTTAGCCATGAAAAGGGGGCTAACTTAGTTTTTAGTGTGGTTTCTTGTATTTGGATTGTGTTGTGAATTTCTGGTGAGGTAAGGACATATGCCTGCCAGATGTACAGGTGTGAGGACGGGTAGCTGTCGGTGTTAGTCTCATAGACTGAGGCTTTTTGGGGCGACAGCCACCTTTGGTCTCTTGGATCTGGAATAGTTAGGGTGAATTGAGTTTCTGTAGTAGGGTTACCTTCTGAGTCGAATTTGGTGGTCTTTTCAATGAGAGAAGGGAAATGGTTCTTTTGCTCGCCTTCGTTGAAAGTGGAGTCATACTTACAGGACTTCCAGACACATCCCATACAAGAGTGCCATGTGGAGACTTTACATTGACCTGGTTGTTTGTAGTTAAAGCACAGCAATGGGTGAGTACTGTGGACGTTATTGAAGGCGGAGAAATTGAGTTGGATGGGGAACGTGCACCCGGTGGCGGGGCAGTCGGTAGTGGTCAGCAGGTGGTTATGGGAATAAGGAGGGGTTTCACAAATTCCAGTGTTTTTGGTGTAATTTTCAGTAAGAAAAAATCTCCAGACATACTGTGGGTTAGCTAGGGATAAGTCAGGTTTTAAAAAGCTTAAGTGATAGAGGACCAGTAGGAACACACTCCCAGCGGGGACTGGCAGAGCCATTAGGATACTTTTTGACTCTGGAGAGATGAACCCAAGAGGGAATCTGAGCAACTTTGATGGCCGTGGGGGTGGCTAAAATGACGGTGTAGGGCCCCTCCCAGCGGGGTGAGAGGGGTTTTGGGGTGAGGGTCTTAATAAGGACAGAGTTACCAGGGGCGACTGTCTTTTGGTTTAGTGGAATTACTGAAGTCTGGGGTATGGAAGCATTGGCATGTTCTCTAAGTAAGTGTCTAAGAAGGGTAAAGTAGGGAAGATAAGTGCTTAGAGGGGAATTTTCTGGAGGGGGTGGGGTGGAAAGCAGGAAAGGTTGCCCGTATAAGAGCTCGAATGGGCTGAGTTGTGAGGACCCCTGAGGGCGGGCTCGCAATCGGGTGAGGGCTAACGGTAGTAAGGAGACCCACGATTGTTTAAGTTCGAGAGAGAGTTTGGTAAGCTGCTCTTTGATGAGTCCGTTTGCCCGTTCTACTTTACCCGACGACTGGGGGTGGTAGGCCGCATGTAGTCTCCACTGAATTCCTAGGGAAGTACAGACAGCATTAGTAACTTTGGAGACAAAGGCCGGGCCGTTGTCTGACTGTATAGTGGCTGGCAGCCCGAACCGAGGGATGATGTCTCGGATGAGATGGGCGGCAACGGTGTCGGCAGACTCGGAGGTGGTAGGAAAAGCTTCAATCCAGCCTGAAAAAGTATCAACAATGGTTAACAAGAACCGGAACCGTTTATGTTTTGGCATGTGAGTAAAATCAACTTGCCAATCTTGTCCTGGCAAAGATCCGCGCAGCTGGTGGAGCCGTTGGCGGAGGTGACGGGCTCCTTGGGGGTTGGTTTTTGCACAAGTGAGGCACTGAGCGTGGACCTGGTGAATAAGGGAAGAAAGTCCTTCTGGGTGTAATATGGGTAGGAGGAAGTGGAGCAGGGCTTTTGGCCCGATATGTAGGGAATCGTGGATGTCTTTTATGATGGCAGTCTTTTGTGCTTGAGGTAGTATCAGAAGGTTGTGATTGAAGGCCCATCCGTCCCTGAAGGTCACTCCAGGGTTTTGCTGTAAAAGTTTGAGCTCAGAGTCGGAGTACTGGGGTTTGTAGCAGTGTGACAGGAAGTAGATTTCTTTTGGGGGTGGGCAGGTTCGCGCCGTCTCCCTGGCTGTCCTGTCTGCAAAAGCATTACCTAGGGCTACCAAGGATTTAGAGGTTTGGTGTCCTCGACAGTGAATGATGGCAACTTGTTTTGGAAGCTGGATGGCTGAAATAAGATCAGCTATAAGCTTTCCATTAATTACCGGGGTACCCTTGGTGGTTAAGAATCCTCTCTCTTTCCAGATCATACAATGGGAGTGTGCAATAAGGAAAGCGTATTTTGAATCAGTGTATATATTGACAGTTTTGTCTCTGGCCCACCTGAGAGCCCGGGTGAGAGCGACTAATTCAGCCTGTTGTGAGGTGGTTCCCAAAGGGAGGGAATGTGTCTCAATGACGTCTGAAGGAGTTACTATTGCATATCCAGCAATACGGGGTTTCCCTGGGCGTAGGAAGGAACTCCCATCTACAAAAAGTGTTGCTTCGGCCTGGATGGGGGTGGAGTGTAGGTCAGGCCGCGGAGATTGAGTTTCAATGATAACCTCGAGGCATCGGTGATTCTGTGTTGGAATGGTTGGCAAAGGGAAAAGGGTAGCTGGGTTAAGAGCGGAACAGTGGGAGAGAGAAATGTCTGGATTCTCCAGGAACAGAAGGTGCAGGAGCTGTATTTTAGATGGCCCAAGGTGAGGTAAAGCCTGACTAGACACGAGTTCCTGCAATCTGTGGGGGGAGAATACTGTGAGTGGTTGCTGGAGATTAATTTTAAGGGCTTCCGTTGTAAGTGTGGCGGCTGCTGCTAAGGCTCGGAGGCAAGGAGGCCAACCCTTTTCCGTGGGACTGAGTTGTTTGGAAAGGTAGGCTAGTGGAAGGAGGGTGTTGCTAACTGGTTGAGTTAGGACTCCAACTGCGATGTG
This sequence comes from Callithrix jacchus, assembly GCF_049354715.1. Lineage (NCBI taxonomy): Eukaryota > Metazoa > Chordata > Mammalia > Primates > Cebidae > Callithrix > Callithrix jacchus. Next base: position 24,245,343 of record NC_133510.1, on the reverse strand, counting down.
GGCCTTCTCATCGGTATACAAGTGAAAAGGAAGATTAGGATTGGGTAGGGCAAGAGAGGTGGAAGCACATAGCGTTTGTAGGAGTGTGTGGAAGGCTCGAGTCACTGTTCCCTGTGAGGTAAGTGGGCCTTCAGGAGTATCTGCAGCGGCCTGGTAGAGTGGTTTGGCCAGAAGGGCAAAGTTGGGTACCCAGTGCCGAAAAAATCCCACCACTCCCAGAAAGGAGAGTATTTCAGTGGCAGACTGAGGAGGTTGGAGGGATTTTAGAGCCTGCAGTCGGTCGGGGATAATGGATTTCTTCCCCGGGGAAAGCTGCAGGCCTAAGTAAATGACTGATGAGGTAACGAGTTGGGCCTTTTTCCTTGAAACTCTATACCCCTTGTCTCCTAAAAAGTTGAGTAGTACTGTAGTGGCTCGGGTGCACTCTTCCTGGCTGGGGGAACAGACGAGTAGGTCATCAACATACTGAAGAACAACAGATGGGGCTAAGTGGCAGCTTAGAAGGTCTGTTGCCAGAGCCTGACCGAACAGGTGAGGGCTATCCCTGAAGCCTTGGGGTAGGACTGTCCAGGTGAGCTGACAGGAGTTGTCAGTAAGGGGGTCTTCCCAGGTGAAGGCGAAGATAAAATAGGAATCTGGGTGTAAGGGAATGGTGAAAAAGGCATCTTTGAGGTCAAGGACTGAGAAGAAGGTAGTGTTGGAGGGGATTCTGGAGAGTAGGGTGTATGGGTTTGGAACTACTGGATGTATGGGGACTACAGCAGCATTGACTAATCAGAGATCTTGGACTAGGCGGTATTCTCCTGAGGGTTTTCGGACTGGAAGGATGGGAGTGTTACACGGGGAATTGGTAGGTACTAGGAGACCACAACATTTTAGTTTTTCAATGATAGGGCGGAGCCCTAGGCAGTGTTTCTTCGAGATAGGAAACTGGGGTCGACAAAGAAATCGGGGGGATTGGTCCTGGAGCTGAATTTTAACTGGCTGATGGTGTGTAGCCACTACAGGTATGTCTGTCTCCCATACCTTAGGATGTACTTTTGGGAGGTGAATGTCTGGGGAGACACAGTCTGAGTCAGAGCTAAAGTGGTGGGCAACTAATAGGAGGTGTGGAGGAGAGGAAGGGAAAGTGATGTGGGCTTTGAGTTTGGTAAGAATGTCTCGTCCTAGTAGAGGTACGGGACAAGAAGGGATAATAAGGAAAGAGTGGCTGAATGGGACAGAGTTATATATACAAGTGAGTGGTGGGGTTTGTCGTGGCGCGTGGGCGACCCCGTCGACCCCCACAACAGAGACCTGGGAAGGTATAGTTTGTCCTGGAAAGGAGGGAAGCACAGAGTAGGTAGCCCCCGTATCGAGCAAAAAGGAAATGCTTTGTCCCGCTACCTGAAGCAATACCCTAGGCTCGGCAAGGGTCACTGGGGTCGACGAGCCTGGGCCTCCCTAATCGTCCAGCAGTCCTAAAAGCTCAGGGTATAGGTCCTTCTGGCTCGAAGGAACGGGATATAGGTGGTCAGAAGAGCCGGGCTCCTGAGTGGAGACGTCAAGAGCTTGACTTTCTGAGGAGGGACCCCTTGGTTCAGTTCCTCGGCTCGTGTTGACCGGGGCCCTGGATCCCTGGGGACACTCCGACTTCCAGTGACCACTGAGCCGACAAATAGGACAGGGTCTGGCGGGTGGTCGTGGCTGTGGACAACGGGCGGCCCAGTGTCCTTCCTTGCCGCACTTATAACACGCCCCTGGAGGAGGCTTGGGGCCACTTTTCGATCCCTTGGCTCCAGCCGGCCATAGGGCTGCCACTAAGGCCTGGGTCTGAGCCGCTGCTAAGGCCTGGGCTTGCATTGCAACTTTTTGCTTCAAACGAGTTTGGCGGGCAACCTCAGCTGCATCTTCCCTGGCATTAAAGACTTTAAAGGCCATTTTCACCAAGTCTTGAATGGGAGTCTCTGGGCCGTCCTCGGCCTTTTTAAGTTTTTTCCGAATGTCAGGGGCAGATTGGGAAATGAAGTGGGAAGCTAAGATGGTAGCCCCGTTTTGGGAAGCTGGGTCTAGTCGGGTATAGCGGACAAGGGCTTCTTGAAGGCGGTTAAGAAAAAGAGCGGGGTTCTCATCTGGCTTTTGTGTGATCTCTCGTAACTTATCATAGTTAACTACTTTGTTGGATACAGTCTCTAACCCACGTAATAAGTATTGAAGCATGCGGTCTCGGGCTGGGATATCAGAGCCAGCACCATCCTGATACACCCATTGGGGATCTGTGGTGGGGATGACTGCTGTTCCTACTGGGACTTGGTTTGGATTTATGGCATGATCCCTATCTGCTTGATGTCTGGCTGCCGCTAGGACGCGCTCGTACTCCTCGGCAGAAAGGGTAGATGTACAGATGATGCGAATGTCTTGCCAAGTGAGACTATAGGCTTGGGTGAGATACTGAAATTCCTTAATGTAAGTGGAAGGATCAGCTGAAAAGGACCCTAGGCGGCGTTCTATTTGAGCGAGGTCTTGGAGGGAAAAAGGGACATGAACTCTAACAAGGCCTTCTGCTCCGGCCACTTCCCGTAGTGGCGCCACTACCGGGGGGAGGGTCGGTGTTTTTGCACGAGTGTGAGCCGCTATGGGAGAGGAGGAGGGAAGAATGTTTGGGGGAGCAGAAGGTGTAGATGGTGAAGGGGAGGTAGGCTCAGTAGGGGAAGGCATAGAAGGGAGGGGGTTAGGTGGGTTAAGAACTTCTGGAGTGGAGACAAAAGGGGAAGACAGATAGTCAGGCATTTCTTCTTGTAGAGTATAGGGAGGGGGTTTGGTTGAGGAGGTAGGAGTCTGCAGTGGAGGAGTTCGGGCTAAAAGAACTTGGTGAGTGGAGCAAGAGGAACAGAGGTCAGGGTGGGAACGCAAATCCCAAAAAGCCTGAACATAAGGCACTTCTTTATCTTTGCCAGTTCGGCGGCAGAAGGTATCTAAGTCGCGGAGCATGTTAAAATCGAAAGTGCCGGTGGGAGGCCAATGCGACTTATTGTCGAGCTGATATTGGGGCCAGGCTACTTGGGAGAGAAAAACAAGCTTTTTCCGTTTAAGAGTTTGAGAGTAGCCTAGGCGATCAAAATTGAGTAACAGACAGCCTAACGGAGTGTTTTTTGGAATTTTGGACTCCGTATTTCCCATGGCGTGTGCAGCGAAGGATTCCTGTCCTACTAGCCAGGGGTAGTCTCGGAACAGGATCCGAGCTCGGAACAGTATCCGAGTGGGCTGAGGTAGTGTGGGAGGAGGCGTCCCTGCCGCCCACTAGCTACTCCAGAGGAGAGCGGATAGGAAGGACCAGAAAAGGCGTCCCTCGTCTGATCGTTCCTATTTAGTAATTCGGATTGGGTGGTCAGAGAAGGCGTCCCTTGTCTGCCGACCCAAGGCTCCTGGAGCCTGGCGGGGAGGTCTAATGGGCCGGCCGGATGCCGAAAGACCTCTGGTGCGGGGGCTGAGGAGAGAGAGTTCCCTGTCACACACGCCACGGAAGGGAAAAGGCAAGAAAAGGGCTTACCTTATCCGGAGTGCTGAGGTCGAATCGAAGGGGATCTGGCGAGGTCGCTGGAGGGAGGGGGTCGCCAGGGAGGCTGACGACCCTCGCTCCCGGGTTTCGGCACCAAATGTGCGACCCCGTGTAGCCCCTCTGCCCGATACTCAATCCCAAATAACAGCTCGAGAGTTGAAGGCTGAGTTCAGGTTTATTGGGATTAGCGGGCAGGCCAGAGAGGAAGGAGGCTGGGGCTGGCTGCAACTGCGCAGCTGAAGTAAAAAGGCTTTTATAGGAAAAGGAACAAAGGGCTGACACAGAGCTGATGAGGTCATCGTAGAGGCTTGAGATAGACTGATTGTCTCCAGGCAGATTGATTGACTGAATGTAATTACTGGGCAGAGTAGGGTGGGCCATGCGGGTCCTTTCTGTAGAGGTCAGGCAAAGTTCAGACAGGCGGGAGGCTTAAGGGTTGAGTGCGTTGGTAGAATACAGGAAGTCTACGGGTAGGGTCCGGGCAGAGTGACTCACTGGGGTTGTTTTTGGGAAGGAAGTCTGGGGGTAGGGTGCGGGTAGTGAGTTTCTACCTAACAGCCAGGTGAGGCCTCTTTGTCCCCCCCCAGAAAAACCACCAAAAGCTCTGGGAGGAAGAGGCTCTGTAAGTCAGAGCTGTGGACCAAGTAGCCAATCTAATATCAGAGTCAAAGATCAATCACTCCAGAGGAAGTTTGAAAGAACTCCTCTCACTGGATGAGAACATGAATGGGAGGGAATAACTCAAAGGTTAAAACTCCAGCTGTTCCTACCTAACAGATTCCTTCTCTGGGTCCTCTCCCACAGCTGCATGGGAGCTATCTTTCTTAGTCTCTCTCTCTTTCTGTCTAATAAATCGCTTCTCTGCAAAACTCTTTGTGCCCACAATATTTATTAGAATGGCAAACTCACTGCACCTCTGGAGCCCCTTTCCCCATTCTTCAGGGTTAGCAAGGCCAAGAACCTCTGATCTCTGGGAGTTGGATAGGCTCCCCTGGTTACATTAGGTCCTAAAGACTGCATGCTCTCCTTCCCATATTTACTAAAGGGCTGGACCCTGAAACCAGTAATTTAATTAAGAAACAAGACTAAGTAAAAGTCAAAATACAACTTTGTAGCATTCGCCTACAAAGAAATTTATGTCTTTGAGGAAATCTCCACTTGCAAGGGTGCTTACCTGTGTACATTAGGAATTCTTATCATTGTTTTAAATTTACTAATGTGCTTTTGTTTAAAGTACATTTTTGGTTGTCTTAATTGAACTTTTACAGCATTTCCCCTCTTGGTTTGAACAAATGATGATGCAATATTTAAGCTTAATATTTTAGCTTTGTGATTTTAAAATATAAATTCTCTATCTTGTTTTACACAAGTTTTCCTTTAGAAATGCAAATTTAAGGTTGCCTAGCCAAGGATTGCCTAGGGCAATAAGACAGGTAATTGAAAGAAGTTGATAGTCTAAAGTGGGAGAGAAAAACTTAAAACAGAGGCAAATAATGAACTTATAAATCTATAATATCAGCTTCAAGGTTTATGTGTTTATACATGTCATTTGAATGTGATGTTTTACTACCAAAATATATGAAAGAGCTCTAATTAATTGACTTTAAAATAATAAGCACTTAAATATTTTAACAGAAAAATAAAAATTTTAACTCAAATGCTTTTTGGTTCACATGACTTTACTAAACTTTAGTAAATAGAGATAATTTGCAAATTTTTGATAAAATAAATAGAATGATTTCAATTTAATTTGGACATTTCATTTGAATTATTCCAGCAGGTCAGATCGTGTCTCTGCTAGATGCTTTAGCATATAAAACTTTGCTTCTATTTCCCTGTAAATTTAGGTGTTTAGATATAAGCCATTAGGAGCCATGATGAAGCCTAGTTTCTGGCATTGTCCTTTGTCCTGCGCTTTGCTCCTCATACATAAATAAAATTTCTAACCTTCTAGGTTTTCACTAAATATAAGAATTACTATGAGTTGGCCGGGCGCGGTGGCTCACGCCTGTAATCCCAGCACTTTGGGAGGCCGAGGCGGGTGGATCACGAGGTCAAGAGATCGAGACCATCCTGGTCAACATGGTGAAACCCTGTCTCTACTAAAAATACAAAAAATTACCTGGGCATGGTGGTGTGTGCCTGTAATCCCAGCTACTCAGGAGGCTGAGGCAGGAGAATTGCCTGAACCCAGGAGGCGGAGGTTGCGGTGAGCCAAGATCGAGCCATATATGTACATACAGCTAATGGATATAAAAAATTTCTGTATGCAAAGTGTAAAAGGAAAGCAGGATATGTTTGGTAAATGAAGGTGTTAAATGTGTGCTCTGAATGAAGAGACTCCCACAAACAGGCTTTGTGTGAGCAACATGGCTGTTTGTTCACCGGGGTGTGGGTCTGCTGAGTCCAAAAAGAGAGTCACTGGAGGGTGGTGGGATAGGAGTTGTTTTTACAGGTTTGGCGTAGGCAGTAGAAAGTTACATAATTTACAGTTTCAGGTGTTTTTTTGCAATGAGCCTTCCTTACAATGTGAGACCTATCTTTCTAAAAATAAAGCATCCTAGTGACAAGGGATCAGATTAAGTCTGTGACTAGAAACTCATTTTCTTTTACAATGCTTTCACCAAAATATTTTGAAAAATGGTGGTGGGGATATGTAAAAGAAAAATAAAATCTCAAGATCCCAAACCGACTATGCCAAAGGGAAAGTTAGGCTTGGGAACAGTCATGCAAAAACTGATTTAGTTTTGTTACAAGACATACAATTTTACATGCTTACTTTATGTTATGTAAAATGTAGATTAACAGAGTACAATCCAAATGCACAGTTAACAGTTAGTTCCTCCACCATTTCTTTTTATCTTTTTACCCGTAAAATGTAGATTCAGTGAGTTGAATCAAAGCTTCATAAAAATGTAACCAGTTACCTTGTGGTCACACAACAATGTAACCTCTTTCCAAAGAAGGTTTTGAGGATATCAGTATTTAAAGACAAAAGAGGTAGCAGGGCTTTTCTTTTCTTTCCTCTTTCTCTTTCTGCTCACTCTTGTGTTTAAATAGTGAAGCCCTCAAAACCTCCTTTGGAAAAAGTGCATGTCACAGATTGTACTGTAACTTGACTTTTTTTTCCTGGGTGAATCCTCAACCTTGGCCCAATAAACCCTAAAACTGATTGAAAATTTTCTCAGTCATTTTTGGTCTTGGTTTACAATTTACAATCTTTGGTTTAGTTCAGTTCATTCAACTATTAGCACTTAATTGTCTTTTCCCCCTTTAATTCTGTTTTTGCCTTATAAATTTGAGAGTATATTTTTAGGTGCACATAGTTTTAAAAGTATTATATCTTTATGACGGATTAACTTTTTCATAATTGTAAAATGTCTTTTTAGGTTCCTAGAAATAATTTTTTTAAGTTCCTAGAAATAATTTTTTAAAGCCTATTTTATCTTTCATAACTGCATTTGTGGTATACCTTTTTTATTATTTTATATTCTAACAATTTGTGTATTTTAAACCTTGATGCATCTCTTATATACAGCACTCAGTTGGATCCCATTTTTTGTTCATTTTTCTAATATCTGCATACTTTTTTTTTTCCAGAAACAGTGTTTCACTCTGTCTCCCAGGCTGGGGTGTGGTGACATGATCAAATCTCACTGTGGCCTTGAACACTTAAGTGTTAAGGCTTAAGTGATCCTCCTCTCTAATCCTACAGGTGTGCACCATCACTCCTGGCTAATTTTTAAACAAAGTGTGTGTGTGTGTGTGTGTGTGTGTGTGTGTGTGTGTGTTTATAGAGATGGGTTTCACTATGTTGCCCAGACTGGTCTTGAACTCCTGGCCTCAGGTGATTCTTTCACCTCAGTCTCTCAAGTGCTAAGATTACAGGCAGGTGCCAGTGTTCCCAGCTTCAACCAACATCTACCTTTAAATCACACTGTTGAATCCATCTAAATTGAGCATAATAACTAATTTGATAGCATTTAAATCTTACTTTTGTTGTTTTCTATGTGTCTTTTGTCTTCTTACTCTTCTATCATTCGATTATTATATTATTTTGTGTTTAATAGATATTTTCTCCAATTTAACTATATTGTTTAATTCTAATTTGTTTTCTCAACTATTTATATTTTTATTGAATTTAAGGTTTTGGGGTACATGTGCAGAACATGCAAGACAGTTGCATAGGTACACACATGGCAGTTTTGCTGCCTTCCTCACCTTCACCCACATTTGGCATTTCTCCCCAGTCTATCCCTCCCCAGATCCCCCCACACTGTCCCTCCCCTATTCCTCACAGTAGACCACAGTTTGAAGTACTCCCTTCCCTGTGTCCATGTGTTCTCATTTTTCATCACCCGCCTATGAGTGAGAATATGCCATATTTCATTTTCTGCTCTTGTGTCAGTTTGCTGAGAATGATGGTCTCCAGATTCATCCATGTCCCTACAAAGGACACAAGCTCATCATTTTTGATTGCTGCATAATATTCCATGGTGTATATGTGCCACATTTTCCCAATCCAGTCTATCATCAATGGGCATTTGGGTTGGTTCCAGGTCTTTGCTATTGTAAACAGTGCTCCAATGAACATTCGTGTGCATGTGTCCTTATAGTAGAACAATATACAGTCCTTTGGATATATACCCAGTAATGGGATTGCTGGGTCAAATTGAATTTCTATTTCTAAGGCCTTGAGGAATCGCCACATTGTCTTCCGCAATGATTGAACTAATTTACACTCCCACCAGCAGTGTAAAAGTGTTCCTATTTCTCCACATCCTCTCCAGCATCTACTGTCTCCAGATTTTTTAATGATCGCCATTCTAACTGGCTTGAGATGGTATCTCAATGTGGTTTTGATTTGCATCTCTCTAATGACCAGTGATGATGAGCATTTTTTCATATGTTTGTTGGCCTCATGTATGTCTCCTTTTGTAAAGTGTCTGTTCATATCCTTTGCCCGTTTTTGAATGGGCTTGTTTGTTTTTTTCCTGTAAATCTGTTTGAGTTCTTTGTTAATTCTGGATATCAGCCCTTTGTCAGATGGGTAAACTGCAAAGATTTTTTCCCATTCTGTTGGTTGCCGATTCACTCTAGTGAATGTTTCTTTTGCTGTGCAGAAGCTGTGGAGTTTGATTAGGTCCCATTTATCTATTTTGGCTTTTGTTGCCAATGCTTTTGGTGTTTTGTTCATGAAGTCCTTGCCTACTCCTATGTCCTGAATGGTTTTGCCTAGATTTTCTTCTAGGGTTTTTATGGTGTGGGGTCTTATGTTTAAGTCTTTAATCCATCTGGAGTTAATTTTAGTGTAAGGTGTCAGGAAGGGGTCCAGTTTCTGCTTTCTGCACATGGCTAGCCAGTTTTCCCAACACCATTTATTAAACAGGGAATCCTTTCCCCATTGCTTGTTTTTGTCAGGTGTTTCAAAGATTGTATGGTTGTAGATATGTTATGTTGCCTCCCATGCTTCTGTTCTGTTCCATTGGTCTATATCTCTGTTTTGGTACCAGTACCATGCTGTTTTGATTACTGTAGCCTTGTAGTATAGTTTGAAATCCGGTAGTGTGATGCCCCCCGCTGTGTTCTTTTTGCTTAGAATTGACTTGGCTATGCGGGCTCTCTTTTGGTTCCATATGAAGTTCATGGTGGTTTTTTCCAGTTCTGTGAAGAAAGTCAATGGTAGCTTGATGGGATAGCATTAATTCTGTAAATTACTTTGGGCAGTATAGCCATTTTTACGATATTAATTCTTCCTAACCATGAACATGGAATGTTTCTCCATCTGTTTGTGTCCTCTCTGACTTCCTTGAGCAGTGGTTTGTACTTTTCCTTGAAGAGGTCCCTTACATTTTTTGTAAGTTGTATTCCAAGGTATTTTATTCTTTTTGTAGCAATTGTGAATGGCAGTTCGTTCTTGATTTGGCTCTCTTGAAGTCTGTTATTGGTGTATAGGAATGCTTGTAATTTTTGCAAATTGATTTTATATCCTGAGACTTTGCTGAAGTTGCTTATCAGTTTCAGGAGTTTTTGGGCTGAGGCGATGGGGTCTTCTAGGTATACTCTCATGTGGTCTTCAAATAGAGATAATTTGGCTTCCACCTTTCCTATTTGAATACCCTTTATTTCTTTTTCTTGCCTGATTGCTCTGGCTAGAACTTCCAGTACTATATTGAATAGAAGTGGTGAAAGAAGGCATCCTTGTCTAGTGCCAGATTTCAAAGGGAATGCTTCCAGTTTCTGCCCATTCAGTATGATATTGGCTGTTGGTTTGTAGTAAATAGCTTTTATTACTTTGAGATACATTCCACCGATTCCAAGTTTATCGAGGGTCTTTAGCATAAAGGGCTGTTGAATTTTGTCAAATGCCTTCTCTGCATCAATTGAGATAATCATGTTGTTTTTGTTTTTGGTTCTGTTTATGTGGTAAATTACATTTATAGACTTGCATATGTTGAACCAGCCTTGCATCCCTGGGATGAATCCTACTTGATCATGATGGATAGGCTTTTTGATGTTCTGTTGCAATCATCTTGCCAGTATTTTATTGAAGATTTTTGCATCTATGTTCATCATGGATATTGGTCTGAAGTTTTCTTTTCTTGTTGAGTCTCTGCCGGGTTTTGGTATCAGGATGATGTTGGTCTCATAAAATGATTTGGGAAGGACTCCCTCTTTTTGGATTATTTGGAATAGTTACAGAAGGAATGGTATCAGCTCCTCTTTGTGTGTCTGGTAGAATTTGGCTGTGAACCCATTTGGATCTGGGCTTTTTTTGGTGTGGTAGGCTCTTAATTGCTGCCTTGACTTCAGACCTTGTTATTGGTGTATTCATAGTTTTGGCTTCCTCCTGGTTTAGGCTTGGGTGGCCACAGGTTTCTAGGAATTTATCCACTTCCTCCATGTTTCCTAGTTTATGTGCATAAAGTTGTTTGTAATATTCTCTGAAGATGGTTTGAATATCTGTGGAATCTGTGGTGACTTCCCCTTTATCGGTTTTCATTGCATCTATTTGGTTGTTCTCTCTTTTCTTTTTAATCAATTTGGCTAGTGGTCTGTCTATTTTGTTGATCTTTTCAGAAAACCAGCTCTGGGATTTACTGATTTTTTTGAAGGGTTTTTCGTGTCTCTATCTCCTTCAATTCTGCTCTGATTTTATTTTTTGTCTTCTGCTAGGTTTTGAGGTTTTTTGATCTTGCTCCTCTAGCTCTTTCAATTTTTATGTTAGGGTGTCAATTTTGGATCTCTTCACTCTTCTCATGTGGGCAGTTATTGCTATATATTTTCCTCTGGAGACTGCTTTAAATGTGTCCCAGAGATTCTAGTATGTTGTGTCTTCGTTCTTGTTGAGTTCCAAGAACTTCTTTATTTCTGCCTTCATTTCATTGTTTATCCAGTTGACATTGAAGAGCCAGTTCCTCAGTTTCCATAAAGCTGTGCAGTTCTGTGTTAGTTTCTGAATTCTGAGTTCTAACTTGATTGCACTATGGTCTGAGAGACTGTTTGTTATGATTTTAGTTGTTTTGCATTTGCTGAGGTGTGCTTTACTTGCAATTATGTGGTCAATTTTAGAGTAGGTATGATGTGGTGCTGAGAAGAATGTATATTCTGTGGATTTGGGGTGGAGAGTTCTGTAAATGTCTATCAGGTTTGCTTGTTCCAGGTCTGAGTTCAAGCCCTGGATATCCTTGTTAATTTTTGGTGTGGTTGATCTGTCTAACATTGACAGTGGAGTGTTAAAGTCTCCAACTATTATTGTGTGGGAGTCTAAGTCTTTTTGTAAGTTGTTAAGAACTTGCCTTATATATCTGGGTGCTCCTGTATTGGGTCCATGTATATTTAGGATCATTAGCTCTTCTTGTTGTATCGATCCTTTTAGCATTATGTAATGACCTTCTTTGTCTCTTTTGATCTTTGTTGCTTTAAAGTCTATTTTATCAGAGATGAGAATTGCAACTCCTGCTTTTTATTTTTGCTCTCCATTTGCTTGGTAAATCTTCCTCCATCCCTTTATTTTGAGCCTTTGTGTATCCTTGCCTGTGAGATGGGTTTCCTGGATAAAGCACTCCGATGGGTTTTGGTTTTTTATCCAATTTGCCAGTCTGTGTCTTTTGATTGGTGCATTTAGCCCATTTACATTTAGGGTTCATATTGTTATGTGTGAATTTGATACTGCCATTTTTATCCTAGCTGGCTGTTTTGCCCATTAGTTGATGTAGATTCTTTATTTTGTTGATGCTCTTGAGCATTTGGTTTGTTTTTGGAATGGCTGGTACTGGTTGTTTCTTTCTATGTGTAGTGCCTCTTTCAGGAGCTCTTGTAAAGCAGGCCTGGTGGTAATAAAATCTCTGAGTACTTGCTTGTTTGCAAAGGATTTTATTTCTCCTTCACTTCTGAAGCTCAGTTTGGCTGGATATGAAATTCTGGGTTGACAGTTCTTTTCTTTAAGGATGTTGAATATTGGCCCCCACTCTCTTCTGGCTTGTAGAGTTTCTGCCGAGAGGTCTGCTGTAAGTCTGATGGGCTTCCCTTTGTGGGTGACCCGACCTTTCTCTCTGGCTGCCCTTAGTATTTTCTCCTTCATTTCAACCCTGGTGAATCTGATGATTATGTGCCTTGGGGTTGCTCTTCTTGTGGAATATGTTTGTGGTGCTCTCTGTATTTCCTGGACTTGAATATTGGCCTGCCTTGCTAGGTTGGGGAAGTTTTCCTGGATAATGTCTTGATGAATATTTTCCAGCTTGGATTCATCCTCTTTGTCACATTCTGGTACGCCCATCTAACGTAGGTTAGGTCTCTTCACATAGTCCCACATTTCTTGGAGACTTTGTTCATTCCTTTTTGCACTTTTTTCTCTAACCTTGGTTTCTCATTTTATTTCATTGAGTTGATCTTCAACTTCTGATATCCTTTTTTCTGCTTGGTCAATTCGGCTGTTGAAACTTGTGCATGCTTTGTGCAGTTCTCGTGTTGTGTTTTTTAGCTCCTTCAATTCATTCATATTCCTCTCTAAGTTGTCCATTCTTGTGTTCATTTCTTTGAATTTTTTCAAATCTTTTTTCAAGGTTCTTAGTTTCTTTGCATTGATTTAGAACATGTTCTTTTAGCTCACAGAAGTTTCTCATTACCCACCTTCTGAAGTCTGATTCTGTCGTTTTGTCACACTCATTCTCTGTCCAGCTTTTTCCCCTTGCTGGCGAGGAGTTTGGTCCCTTGTAGGAGGTGAGGTGTTTTGGTTTCGGGTGTTTTCCTCCTTTTTGTGCTGGTTTCTTTTCATCTTTGTGGATTTAGCCACCTGTCGTCTGAGTAGTTGCCGACTTTTCAATTGGGTCTCTGAGTGGATGCCAAGATTGTTGATGATGAAATATTTCTGTTACTTGGTTTTCCTTCCACCAGTCTAGCTCCTCCACTATACAACTGCTGTGGTCCACTTTAGGCCCTTCTCGTCTGGGGTACACCTGTAGCAGCTGTGGAACAGTGAGGGATGCTACCAGTTTCTTCTTCTGCTATCTTTGTCCCAGAATGTTGCCCACCAAATGTCAGTCTGATCAGTCCTTTTGAGGTGACTCTTTGGATATACAGGGATCAGGGAGCTGCTTGAGGAGACAGTCTGTACTTTATAGGAGCTCAAGTGCTGAGCTGTGAGTTTTGTTGTTCATTCAGGACTGTTAGACTGGTACGTTTAAGTCTGCTGCAGCAGAACTCATAAAACCCCCTTTTTTCCTCAGATGCTCTGTCTCAGGGATTTAGGGCTTTCTTTATGAGTATCTGTTGCACTGTCCTGCCAAGCTAGGAGGCAGTCTAGTCACTATTTGCCTGCTGAGGCTCCACCCTGCTGGCATGGGGTTCGCCCTGCGGCAATGTCTCTCTGTTATGGCGGGTTGCCTTGGCAATGGCAGTCTGTGTCAACAATGGGAGTGTACCTCAGTAGGGGCGGATTGCCTCGGTAATGGCAGATGCCCCTCTCCCACCAAGCTGCACCGTCCTGGGTTCAGCTGTGGCCACACTGAAACTCTCGACCCCAAGCATTTCGAATCGCTATTTTGTTTGTCCCTTGTGGGGGGCGGTGAAACCCTCCGAGTCTGATCACCCGGCTCCCTGCCTCTGAGCGCTTTTTTTTTTTGAAGTTGAACGGTTGACTCTCTCCCAGGTGTTTCAGCTGCCTGTGAATAGGGCACTGGGATCTGTGTTATTTCCCATGCAGTCACCCACTTCCCAGGAATCTACTGATCTGGCTCACTGTCCAAGTTCCATTTAATCAGATGGATATGCTAATCTGCCCTCCCATATCTCAGATTTCCAGTTTAACAGGACACCTGGATAAGTGTGTTTTGTGCGGAGTGTTCGGAGTGTCACTGTGCTGCGGTGCTGGCTGAAGTGGGCGCACCAGCTGAAACAGCTGCGCTGGCGTCCCGTGTCTCTCCTACACCTGGGAATTTCCCCATTTTGTGGGCAACAAAGATCCATCTGAAAATGCAGCTTTGACTCACCATCTGCACATTCACTGAGAGCTGCAATCCTGAGTTGTTCTTACTGCGCCATCTTGAATCCTCGATCAAGCAGCTATTCCTTTAGTGTTTTTTTCTAGAGATTATAGTTAACATTCTAATTCATAACAATCTAGGTGAGATTAATACAATCTTAATTTTAATTGTATCTCCAAACTTTACTCTTGTATATATCTGGACCCTCCCTCTTTATTCTTGTCATACAAATACACATTTATAATTACTGCTTTATGTAATCTTATTTTAATAAGTTAGTATAAAATGCAGTTATTAAGAATACATTAATACTGTATTTTATATTTACTCATATAGTTACCTTTACCAGTGATCTCTAATTTTCATTTGGATTCAAGTTACTGCCTAGTTGTTCTTTTGCTTCAATCTGAAGGAGTCTCTGTAGCATTTATTGTAAGATAAATCTGCTAATAATGAATTCTTTTAGTTATATTTAACTTGTATTGTTAATCCTGGTACATCAAATGGCAGACCTACATACAAATTGATCACTTTTGGTGGGATTGTTTGTTTTCTTCTTTCTGATTTGAGTTCTTTGTAGACTCTGGATATTATTTTTTTGTTAGATGCATAGTTTATAAATATTTTCTCCAATTCTGTGTGTTATCTGTTTATGTTGATGATTATTTCTGTCAGTGTGCAGAAGCTTTTTAGTTTAATGAAGTCCTGTTTATTTATTTATTTTTGTTTATGTTGCCTTTGCTTTTGGAGTATTAATCATAAGTTCTTTGCATAGCCCAATGTTCAGAAGAGTTTTTTTAAGGTTTTCTTCTATAATTCTATGGCATCAGATTTTAGATTTAAGTCTTTAATCCATCTTGAATTGACTTTTGTATTTCATGAGACATAAGGGTACAGTTTCATTCTTCTACATGTAGCTTTCCAGTTTTTTCAGCACCATTTATTGAATTATTTCCAGAATTTAGGTATATTTTGTCAAAGATCAGTTGGTTATAAGTAATTGGCTTTATTTCTGGATTATCTATCTATTCGTAAATATATTTAATTTTTGGTAAATATATTGATATATATATTCCATTGGTTTACATATTTAATTTTATACCAGTACCATGCTGTTTTGTTTATGATAGCCTTGTAATATAACTTGAAGTCAGGTAATGTGATGCTTCCAAATGTATTCTTTTTACATAAGATTGCTTTGGCTATTCAGGCTCTTTTTTTGGTTCCCTATGAATTTTAGAATTGTTTCCTGTAATTCTGTGAAAAATTATGTTGATATTTTCACAAGAATTGCATTGAAGTGGTAGATTGCTTTGGGCAGTGTGGTCATTTCATGATATTATTGTTCATATTATTATAGGAATTATTAAGAAATTATTTTAGGCAGACAGTATAAGTGGTTCTTGATAAGGTTTGTTTCTTTTAATAAAAGCAGCTCCAGAAACCTTTCTTTTCTAGCAAAAATAAAACAACTAGAAGAACAAGGCCAACAACCTTTGATATGTAAATGCCAGCCATTAGAAACTGGGTCCATCCAATATGGGGAGTCTCATCCTATTCTCCTTGTCATCATATGTGCCACAAATCATGGCCACCCCAGAGGTCTCCACTGTGATTTGCATATTAAAAGACTAAGGTAAGAGAGCCAGTTTATTTGTAGGCTATGTGAATGACATACCCGGTTAAACCAATCCTCTGGACCCTATGCAAATCAGACACCACCTTTTCCAGTCTCCTAATATAACCTACTATTTATTATGCACTGGGGTTTCCTCTCTCTGCTTGGAAACTGCAACCCTCCCACATCTCTGCACCTCAGAACTTCTTCCTTTTTTCTTGCTTATTGAACTCTCTGCTCCTTAAAACCACTCCATGTGCTCAATGTGTGTCCATGTTGTGTTATCTAAATTGACGTGAGACAAAGGACCCTGGTGTTCCTCCATTCATTGGAGTTGTATCAGTATTTTGGATCATTTCAATGCCCTATTATAGGTAGCCCATCCCTCAAGTTTCCCTCTTGAGGTTTTTGATCGGCTTTTTCTTTGCCCCAGCTGTTTCCATATTAAGCAGCCACAAACAGCAATAGGTGCTGATTGTTTTTGTCAAAAACCTGCTAGGGAAAAAGCCCTTTGCATTGAGTAAGCTCTGTTTCATATCAAATAAAGTTGTAGTGGGAATTTCCAAGATAATGTTTTATAGTTTAAATAATGACAGTACTTTGAGAATAATTTTTGAGGACTTGTAAATTCTTTCTTCCCCCTTGAGGCCTGTTGGGCTACTATTTACTATTGCTACTATAGTTGTAAGATCTACTATAGTTTTTTAAGACTTCAAAGTGCTTGGATTACAGGTGTGAGCCACCACGCCTGGCCTATTTTGAAGCTAAGGAAAGGGGAATGAGACTAGAGCAAGTTAAATTGCCACAAAGGCCACTGTTCTCTATTAAATTCACCTATTTTCTTGAGTACATGCTTGCCAGATTTTGGCAAGTCTTTGGTTAATTTACAGTATTCTGAGGAAGTTTGTTTTGACAATTTTTGTGAATATTTTTGTTGATGTTACAAAAGAATCATTTTTTGTAGGCCTTTATTCTACTATTTCTGCTAAGGTCTGGCAAGACAATTAAGCAGGTAATTATGAGAGCATGTAGAACACATCTTGGAGAATTTATTCTCAAGGCAGCATTGTGCAAAATTACATAAATATTTAATTTTAGAAGTGAAAGATTAGACAGTTTGCCAGATGAATAAGGCCGGGGAGGAAAAGAAAACTTTGTAGACAAAAGCAAAAAATACAAGTCTTAGAGATGGGAGAAAGAATGGCCTACTACAGTGAGACTAAAGAATGCAGCAAGAGACAAAGCCAGATTATGACGTGAAATAAATTCTGGTAAGCAGTCTGGAATTATTCTAAGTACAGAAAGAAAGTAATAAATTGTTACAGATTTGTGACTAATTATAATTAGGTATTAATTTTTGGAATTATCACTCAGGCTAACAGGTGCAAGATGAACTAAAATAAAGGGATACCATAGAGAGATGACTGCCTTTAAGATCAATGCAGTGGAAGTAGAGATGAAGGAAAGTTGTTGAATTAAAGACAGTGTTAGTCTAGGATTTATTAGATGGGGGCATTTAATGATAAAACATGCAGACAGAGACTCAAGGATGGCTTCATGCTTTCACTCCTAAAACTGTGGGCAGTATTTTTCAAATGAGTTAGAAAATAGGGGATACTTTTTCAGATGGGTTAGAAAATAGGGAAACTTTCCCAACCTAGCAAGTCAGGACAATACTCAACTCCAGGTAATACAGAGAACACCACAAAGATATTCCTCAAGAAGAGCAACCCCAAGGCACATAATCATTAGATTCACCAGGGTTGAAATGAAGGAGAAAATACTAAGGGCAGCCAGAGAGAAAGGTCAGGTTACCTACAAAGGGAATTCTATCAGACTTACAGCAGATCTCTCAACAGAAACCCTACAAGCCAGAAGAGAGTGGGGGCCAATATTCAACATCCTTAAAGAAAAGAACTTTCAGCCCAGAATTTCATATCCAGCCAAACTAAGCTTCACAACTGAAGGAAAAATAAAATCCTTTATGAACAAGCAAGTACTCAGAGATTTTATTACCACCAGGCCTGCTTTACAAGAGCTTCTGAAAGAAGCATACACATAGAAAGGAACAACCAGTATTAGCCTTTCTAAAAATATACCAAAAATTAAACAGCATCAACATAAAGAAGAATTTACATCAATGATGGACAAAACAGCCAGTTAACATCAAATGGCAGTAACCCTAAATTTAAATCAACTAAATACCCCAATCAAAAGATACAGCCAAAACCCAATGGTTTGCTACATCCAGACCCATTTCACATACAAGGATGCACAAAAACTCAAAACAAAGGGATGGAGAATGATTTACCAACCAAATGGAGAGCAAAAATAAATAATTAAATAAATAAATAGCAGGAGTTGCAATTCTCGCCTCTGATAAAATAGATTTTAAAGGGAGGACGACTCAAGATGGTGCTGTGAGAACAACCCAGGATTGAGGCTCTCGCTGGATGCGCGGAGTAGGTGAGTCAGGGACGCATTTCCAGACGGACCTTTGTTGCCCACAGAACAGGGAAATTCCCAGATATAAAACAAACGCGGGATGCCAGCTAGAGATCTTGACTGGTGTAGCCAGCAGCCGGTGTGGCCCCGGCCCGCGCTGGAGCGCAGAGGCGCTCCACAGAGGTCCGCACAAAAGCACACTGTTCCAGGTGCCCTGTTGAACTGGCAACCTGAGACCTGAGAGGGCTGAACTTGAGACTGAATGGGATTTGAACACTGAGCCAGACCAGGACAAAGCGTTAGGGGTAGCGCAGTGCGACAAACAAAACGGGATTCCAAACGCTCGCTGTTAGGAGGTTACCTGAAGGCGCAGCTCCGTGCGGGAGGGGCGTCCGCCATTACCGAGGCAATCAGCCCCTACTGAGGTACACGCCCATTGCTGATGCAGCCTGCTGTTGCCGAGGCAATCCGGTACAACAGAGAGACTCCGCTGCAGGGCAGAGCCCACGGCTGCAGGGTGGAGACCGCAGAAACAGGGTAAACCTCACATGAGCAGGGCGGAGCCTCGGCAGGACAAGACTGCCTCCTAGCTGGGCAGGACAACCCACCAGACACTCAAAGATAAAGCACCAACCCCTTCAGAAAGAGCAGCTGAGAAAAAAAGGGCTCTTTTTGAGTTCTGTTGCAGCAGAACTAAATATAGCAGCCTAACAACCCTGAATGAACATCAGAGCTCACAGCTCAGCACTTGAGGTACCATAAAGTACGGACTGTCTCCTCAAGCAGCTCCCTGACCCCTCTATATCCAAAAGACTGACATTTGGCAGACATCATTCTGGGACAAAGATAGCAGAAAAAGAAACTGGTAGCATCCCTACTGTTCCATAGCTGCTATAGGTGTACCCCAGACAAGCAGGGCCTGGAGTGGACCTCTGCAGTCATACAGCAAAGGGGCTAGACTGGTAGAAGGAAAACCAAGTAACAGAAATACTTCATCATCAACAATCTGGGGGTCCACCCAGAGACCCAATTGAAAAGTCAGCAACTACACAGACGACAGGTGGATAAATCCACAATGGGAAGAAACCAGCGCAAAAAGGAGGAAAACACCTGAAACCAGAACACCTCGCCTCCTAGAAAGGAACAAAACTCCTCACCAGCAAGGGAACAAAGCTGGATGGAGAATGACTGTGATGAAATGATGGAATTAGACTTCAGAAGGTGGATAGTGAGAAACTTTTGTGAGTTAAAAGAACATGTATTAAAACAATGCAAAGAAACTAAGAACCTAGAAAAAAGATTTGAGGAAATGAAAACAAGAATGGATAACTTAGAGAGGAATATGAATGAATTGAAGGAGATGAAAAACACAATACGAGAACTTCGAGAAGCATGCACAAGTTTCAATAGCCGAATTGACCAAGCAGAAGAAAGAATTTCAGAAGTCGAAGATCAACTCAATGAAATAAAACAAGAAACCAAGATCAGAGAAAAAAGTGCAAAAAGGAATGGACAAAGTCTCCAAGAAATGTGTGACTATGTGAAGAGACCTAACCTACGTTTGATAGGTGTACCAGAATGTGATGAAGAGAATGAATCCAAGTTGGAAAATACTCTTCAGGACATTTTCCAGGAAAATTTCCCCCACCTAGCAAGACAGGCCAACACTCAACTGCAGGAAATACAGAGAACACCACAAAGAAATTCCGCAAGAAGAGCAACCCCAAGGCACATAATCGTCAGATTCAACAGGGTTGAAATGAAGGAGAAAATACTAAGGGCAGCCAGAGAGAAAGGTCGGGTCACCCACAAAGGAAAGCCCATCAGACTCACAGCAGATCTCTCGGCAGAAACTCTGCAAGCCAGAAGAGAGTGGGGGCCAATATTCAACATCCTTAAAGAAAAGAACTTTCAACCCAGAATTTCATATCCAGCCAAACTGAGCTTCAGAAGTGAAGGAAAAATAAAATCCTTTGCAAACAAGCAAGTACTCAGAGATTTTGTCACCACCAGGCCTGCTTTACAAGAGCTCCTGAAAGAGGCACTACACATAGAAAGGAACAACCAGTACCAGCCATTCCAAAATCACACTAAATGCTAAAGAGCATCAACATAATGAAGAATCTACAACAACTAACAGGCAAAACAGCCAGCTAGCATCAAAATGGCAGTATCAAATTCACACATAACAATACTAACCCTAAATGTAAATGGACTAAATGCACCAATCAAAAGACACAGACTGGCAAACTGGATAAAAATCCAAAACCCATCAGTGTGCTGTATCCAGGAAACCCATCTCGCATGCAAGGATACACAAAGGCTCAAAATAAAGGGATGGAGGAAGATTTACCAAGCAAACGGAGAGCAAAAAAAAGCAGAAGTTGCAATTCTCATCTCTGATAAAATAGACTTTAAAGCAACAAAGATCAAAAGAGACAAAGAAGGCCATTACATAATGGTAAAAGGATCGATACAACAAGAAGAGCTAACGATCCTAAACATATATGGACCCAATACAGGAGCACCCAGATACATAAGGCAAGTTCTTAAAGACTTACAAAGAGACTTAGACTCCCACACAATTATAGTGGGAGACGTTAACACCCCACTGTCAATATTAGACAGATCAACCAGACAGAAAATCAACAAGGATATCCAGGGCTTGAACTCAGACCAGGAGCAAGCAAACCTGATAGACATTTACAGAACTCTCCACCCCAAATCCACAGAATATACATTCTTCTCAGCACCACATCACACCTACTCTAAAATTGACCACAAAATTGGAAATAAAGCACTGCTCAGCAAATGCAAAACAAATGAAATCATAACAAACAGCCTCTCAGACCATAGTGCAATCAAGTTAGAACTCACAATTCAGAAACCAACCCAGAACCGCACAGCTTCATGGAAACTGAACAACTGGCTCTTGAATGTTGACTGGATAAACAACGAAATGAAGGCAGAAATAAAGAAGTTCTTCAAATCCAACGAGAACGAAGACACAACATGCCAGAATCTCTGGGACACATTTAAAGCAGGCTCTAGTGGAAAGTATATAGCAATAAGTGCCCATATGAGAAGAATGGAGAGATCCAAAATTGACACCCTATCGTCAAAATTGAAAGAGCTAGAGGAGCAAGATCAAAAAAACTCAAAACCTAGCAGAAGGCAAGAAAAAACTAAGATCAGAGCTGAACTACAGGAGATTGAGACACGAAAACCCTCCAAAAAATCAATAAATCCAAGAGCTGGTTTTTTGAAAACATCAACAAAATAGACAGACCACTAGCTAGATTGATTAAAAAGAAAAGAGAGAACAACCAAATAGATGCAATAAAAAATGATAAAGGGGAAATCACCACAGATTCCACAGAAATTCAAACCATCATAAGAGAATATTACAAACAACTCTACGAACATAAGCTAGCAAACCTGGAAGAAATGGATAAATTCCTGGACTCCTGTGTCCTCCCAAGCCTAAACCAGGAGGAAGCTGAAACTATGAATAGACCAATAACAAGGGCAGAAGTCGAGGCAGCAATTAAGAGCCTACCACACAAAAAAAGCCCAGGTCCAGACGGGTTCGCAGCCGAATTCTACCAGACACACAAAGAGGAGCTGGTACCATTCCTTCTGAAACTATTCCAAATAATCCAAAAAGAAGGAATCCTTCCCAAATCATTCTATGAGACCAATATCATCCTGATACCAAAACCCGGCAGAGACCCAACAAGAAAAGAAAACTTCAGGCCAATATCCATGATGAACATAGATGCGAAAATCTTCAATAAGCTATTGGCAAGCCGATTGCAACAGCAAATCAAGAAACCTATCCATCATGATCAAGTAGGATTTATCCCGGGGATGCAAGGCTGGTTCAACATACGCAAGTCTATAAACGTAATTCACCACATAAACAGAACCATAAACAAAAACCACATGATTATCTCAATTGACGCAGAGAAGGCATTTGACAAAATTCAACAGCACTTTATGCTAAAAACCCTCAATAAACTCGGTATTGATGGAACATATCTCAAAGTAATAAAAGCTATTTATGATAAACGAACAGCCAATATCATACTGAATGGGCAAAAACTGGAAGCATTCCCTTTGAAATCTGGCACTAGACAAGGATGCCCTCTCTCACCACTCCTATTCAATATAGTACTGGAAGTTCTAGCCAGAGCAATCAGGCAAGAAAAAGAAATAAAGGGTATTCAAATAGGAAAGGAGGAAGCCAAATTGTCTCTATTTGCAGATGACATGATAGTATACCTAGAAGACCCCATCGCCTCAGCCCAAAAACTCCTGAAACTGGTAAGCAACTTAAGCAAAGTCTCAGGATGTAAAATCAATGTGCAAAAATCACAAGCCTTCCTCTACACCAATAACAGACTTAAAGAAAGCCAAATCAAGAACGAACTGCCATTCACAATTGCTACAAAAAGAATAAAATACCTTGGAATACAACTCACAAGGAACGTAAGGGACCTCTTCAAGGAAAACTACAAACCACTGCTCAAGGAAGTCAGAGAGGACACAAACAGATGGAGAAACATTCCATGTTCATGGTTAGGAAGAATTAATATCGTGAAAATGGCTATACTGCCCAAAGTAATTTACAGAATCAATGCTATACCCATCAAGCTACCATCGACTTTCTTCACAGAACTGGAGAAAACCACCACAAACTTCATATGGAACCAAAAGAGAGCCTGCATAGCCAAGTCAATTCTAAGCAAAAAGTACACAGCGGGGGGCATCACACTACCGGATTTCAAACTATACTACAAGGCTACAGTAATCAAAACAGCATGGTACTGGTACCAAAACAGAGATATAGAACAATGGAACAGAACAGAGGCAACAGAGGCAACACAACATATGTACAACCACACAATCTTTGATAAACCTGTCAAAAACAAGCAATGGGGAAAGGATTCCCTGTTCAACAAATGGTTTTGGGAAAACTGGCTAGCTATTTGCAGAAAGCAGAAACTGGACCCCTTCCTGACACCTTACACTAAAATTAACTCCAGATGGATTAAAGACTTAAACAGAAGACCTGGCAAGGTAAAAACCCTAGAAGGAAATCTAGGCAAAGCTATCCAGGACATAGGAGTAGGCAAGGACTTCATGAACAAAACACCAAAAGCATTGGCAACAAAAGCCAAAATAGACAATTGGGACCTAATGAAACTCCACAGTTTCTGCACGGCAAAAGAAACAGTCAATAGAGTGAATCGGCAACCAACAGAATGGGAAAAAATTTTTACAGTTTACCCATCTGACAAAGGGCTGATATCTAGAATTTACAAAGGACTCAAATGGATTTACAGGAAAAAAACAAACAAGCCCATTCAAAAGTGGGCGAAGGATATAAACAGATACTTTACGAAAGAAGACATATATGAGGCCAACAATCATATGTAAAAAATCATTAAAAAATCTGGAGACAACAGATGCTGGAGAGGATGTGGAGAAAAAGGAACACTTTTACACTGTTGGTGGGAGTGTAAATTAGTTCAACCATTGTGGAAGACAGTGTGGCGATTCCTCAAGGCCTTAGAAATAGAAATTCCATTTGACCCAGCAATCCCATTACTGGGTATATATCCAAAAGACTATAAATCGTTCTACTATAAGGACACATGTACATGAATGTTCATTGCAGCACTGTTTACAATAGCAAAGACCTGGAATCAACCCAAATGCCCATTGATAATAGACTGGATTGGAAAAATGTGGCACATATACACCATGGAATATTATGCAGCAATCAGAAATGATGAGTTCGTGTCGTTTGTAGGGACATGGATGAATCTGGAGAATGTCATCCTCAGCAAACTGACACAAGAACAGAAAATGAAACACCGCATATTCTCACTCATAGGTGGGTGATGAAAAATGAGAACACATGGACACAGAAAGGGGAGTACTAAACACTGGGGTCTATTGGGGGAAAAGGGGAGGGCCAGTGGGAGGGGGAGGTGGGGAGGGATAGCCTGGGGAGAAATGCCAAATGTGGGTGAAGGGGAGAAGAAAAGCAAAGCACACTGCCATGTGTGTAGCTACCCAACTGTCTTGCATGCTCTGCTCATGTACCCCAAAACCTATAATCCAATAAAAAATTTAAAAAAAAAATAAAAAAAGGAAAAAATGCTCATCGTCACTTGTCATTAGAGAGATGCAAATCAAAACCACATTGAGATACCATCTCATGCCAGTTAGAATGGCGATCATTAAAAAATCTGGAGACAACAGATGCTGGAGAGGATGTGGAGAAAAAGGAACACTTTTACACTGTTGGTGGGAGTGTAAATTAGTTCAACCACTGTGGAAGTCAGTGTGGTGATTCCTCAAGGCCTTAGACATAGAAATTCCATTGGACCCAGCAATCCCTTTACTGGGTATATATCCAAAAGGCTATAAGTCGTTCTACTATAAGGACACATGTACACGAATGTTCATTGCAGCACTGTTTACAATAGCAAAGACTTGGAATCAACCCAAACGCCCATTGATGATAGACTGGATTGGAAAAATGTGGCACATATACACCATGGAATATTATGCAGCAATCAGAAATGATGAGTTTGTGTCATTTGTAGGGACATGGATGAATCTGGAGAACATCATCCTCAGCAAACTGACACAAGAACAGAAAACGAAACACTGCATATTCTCACTCATAGGTGGGTGATGAAAAATGAGAATGCATGGACACAGAGAGAAGAGTACTAAACACTGGGGTCTATTGGGGGGAAATGGGGAGGGCCAGTGGGATGGGGAGGTGGGGAGGGATAGCCTGGGGAGAAATGCCAAATGTGGGTGAAGGGGAGAAAGAAAGCAAAACACACTGCCATATGTGTACCTATGCAACTGTCTTGCATGTTCTGCACATGTACCCCCAAACCTAAAATGCAATAAAAAATTTAAAAAAAATAGATTTTAAAGCAGCAAAGATATAGTGGTAAAAGGATCAATGCAACAAGAAGAGCTAAGGATCCTAACACCCAGATACATAAGACCTATAAAGAGACTTAGACTCCCTAGACTCCCACACAATAATGGTGGGAGACTTCAACATCAATATTCGATGGATCAACGAGACAGAAGACTGATGGGTATGTCCAGGACTTGAACTCAGATCCAGAACAAGTAATCTTGATAGGCATTTATAGAGCTCTCCACTTTAAATACATAAGGTGCACATTGTTGTCAGTGCCACATCGCACCTACTCATAGGTTTAAATGTTTATTAAGCACAATTATTGGCATAAAAGAGGTTTTCAATACCTCTTTAGATACATTTTTAGAATACATTTTTAAAATAAAGCAGCATTCCCGTTCTCTCTCCCTCTTTTTCTTCCTCTTTCTTCCTCTCCTTTACTCCTTTTTTTTCTTTTCTTCTAAAAAAAAAAAAAAGAAGAACTGGAGCTGTACACTTTGCCTGAGACTCCCTATTCCTCTCACCTTCCTGTGTCAACCTGTGCATTCCAACCTCTCCTGTATTTCCTAACCACCTCCGCCCTGAAGGCCCATCCAGCAGACTCTATGAGACCAGGTTGGGCAGCTTCAGAAGGTAGCCATTGAGCAACTGCCCTAGTCTAGCAGAGCCTTAATGCCCCTTTCTCA
Source organism: Callithrix jacchus (assembly GCF_049354715.1). Classification (NCBI taxonomy): domain Eukaryota; kingdom Metazoa; phylum Chordata; class Mammalia; order Primates; family Cebidae; genus Callithrix; species Callithrix jacchus. Next base: position 24,219,611 of record NC_133510.1, on the reverse strand, counting down.
CATCTGACCTAAAGTCTTAATTGATATTTAGCACTGTTCTGTAAATATGTCTCCCTAAAAACATAAAATAACTATTTCTTTCTTTTATAATAGTTGTGCCATTAATGAACCAGTGGGCTCTCTCATCCTGGAATAAATCACCCCAGTGTTTTTAGTTTCTCTTGACAGTCTATGGGTTATTTCCCTTCCTCTCCTATCAGCCTAGAGCATCAAGCCACACACAGTACCTTCAGAAAAGAGCAACCAAAGGTAACTTATTTTGCAGGTAGGAAAATAAGACATAGAGTTTTGGTGAGTTTAACCATAACAAGTGAATGAGACGTGAAATGAGGATTCTCCCCTCCATAGAATGGGGGTGGGTGGTGGACATGAACAATGATGCAATAGAATGCACACTTGATCTTCATGTTGTTCCAGTTTTCTTATTTATAAAATAAGAGAACAAGAATGCTTAACCAATCAAAAAAGAAAAACGGGGATACAATTAGATTTACAAAATGATCACTTTTGTTTCTGGAATATATGGGAGATTGAGTTGGGTATTTTAGTGGACTTTTAGATATACGATGCTATCCCTAAGCAAAGGAGTCTGGTCAAGAAAATTCTTTATCATCTATCTATATATCTCTATCTATGTGCATATGTGTGTATATATGTGCATACATGTATATATGTCTAGCCTATCTTTTGATGTAAAATCTAGTTTTCCATTTACAGTGGATCCAGTGGTATGTGTCCACTTTGGAGTGAAGCCTCATTCTCTCTGACTCACCTGGGAGTCAGAGGCTTTCAACTGAATCTTCCTTGTATGGCTCTCAGCTAAAGAGAACCACCTTCTTGAAGTCACACTCTCTCCCAGTGCCAGATGTACCAAACGGCTGGTTTGTGTGGGACTACAAAAGCTTGGACTTGTTGCCTTACATCAGGATAAACTTGAAGGGCATTCAGCTCCAGAGCTCCCTATGGTGATAGCTGAAGGCTTTGTTGCTATTGCATCACAATTCAATATTTTCCTTTGCCTAATCCTTTCTTTCTCATCCACACATGTGAATTTTGAGTTCCCTTCCTGCTTAACATCCTTTATGTAAACCTTCATCTGAGAGTCTGTTTTTGAGGAACTTGACCTGCAACACAGTGTTAAGAAATCTGGGGACAAATCCTAGCAAAAATTGGCATATGATTCTTGATACATTTATTCTTTGTATGATACATATAATTTTACTCCCTAGGAGCCATACCAATCAACACTATAAAAGAATGAGCAAACATAGAATTTCTCTGCAGCCTATAGCCCAGCAAGAGCTGGTTCTCCGACTTCTTGCATCTGGTATTTTTTGGGGATAATTATAAGGAATGTTTTGACTCTCTGATAAACACATGAAAATGAACGTTTTGTAGGAAACCATAAACATGGGTCATACCAATAAAAAGCAAACATAGTTCTATTTACTGTGGCCAGAGTATGTATATCCATATTTTATTTCATAGGAAGTTTCATCTGCCTGTTGTTGAAGCAATCATTTCAACCAGGAGAATGGTGTATTCTGACTGAAAACCTCCCAGGACCATGTTGTGTGGACAGATGATTTTTTTCCAAAGAAATAGAAAGCAAAATGCTGTAAAGGCAAAATGTATAACTTTGACTATAGGGGCTAAGGCTGTATATCTACATTTTTTACATTGGCCACATGATTGGATTGAGTGATAGTTGTTCTGAGTCAAATGCAATTGAATGATAAAATCAATGTGCACTTTGTATCCAGAAGTACAGCAAAACATATCTAATATTAAACTGATGCATAAAATAGGAGATATCTCTGTTTATCCAGATGTTAACACCAGAAAGTACCATTGCCCCATGCTTCACAATGACTACCAGAAAAGTAAGAACCCTGGGGGGTAAAAAATGAATACCATAGTCTCTGATCTTTGTGTCTGCAGTTGAATTATATATATAAGCCTTATAAATAAGACATTTTACCTGCAAAAAAAGAGGTTGTAAAATAATATGATTACACAATTACACAAGGTGATAAAAGGAAAAGATCTAATAAGGGGCCATTTGATAAACCAGTTGTAGGAAATATACTTCTCAATCTTGCTTTGGATGTTGGAATGGTTTTTAAGTGTTGTGGTTTTAGGGGAACTCACCTTTTACCTTTCTTCAAAACTTCAGAATCCATTTGTAACCAAATAAGGATGTAGCTCCTACGCGTCTGTTTCCTATACACGTTTCTCTTCATTTCACCACAAAAACTATGTAATTTATAGAAAGCCAATTTAACTTCTTTTCTTAGAAACAAGAAGTTACTAATTTCAAGGCTATTTTTAGAGGTATTGGCGGTTTCCAATTTCATTCAAGGTTTGAGAGAATGTTCTCATTATTGTCATAATTTGTTACACTTATTAGTAAAAGAGACGCCTAATACAAAATATGTCAAACTAGCAAATAATTACATTAATTTAAAAGAAGATAAAATGAGAACATTAATAAGAAGTATAATATAGAACCAAGATAGCTTAAATTTCAGTGAAGCACCAAATTGTTTTTCTCAAAATATCTGTGTCTATATGAGCAGAAAGTCAGCTGGGATTGTAAAAGTCTGTTAGTAATAGCTGAATCACCTTTGTATCATGACAACGATGAAATTACTGTCTCTTGTCACAGTTGTGTGACTTGAGTAATACAATTTGGCTTATATAGTATTCCCCTGCTATTAAATCCACTTTTCTGTGATAACATTATACCTGCAACTGAATAGTTCTAGTTAGCTAGGGAAATAACAAAATCAGGCTGTAATGTTTTATTTAAAAAATGTATCCCACTTGAAACAGGCTTTTGTAGTTAGTCCTCCACCTTAAACTATTCTCGTCAACACTACCAATGACCTTCATTTTACAAGACTAATGACTGGTTCTGTTTTCATCTTGATTCCCATTTATTTCTCTTTCTCTTTCTCTCTTTCAGTTTGGTTTGCATGAAACTTCTCTCCTTTTATGTCACTAGTCATTTCTCTGAAGAATGCTTTTTTACCCCTTTGTTTTCTCTACTTGCTCTATCTACACCAGCTTCTTAGATTGTCTCATCCAGCCAATAGCATTAATGCCATCCAAATTCTTACAGCCTGTTTTCCAGCTTTGACCTCATTTTGGCATTTCATATTTGTCTGGCAACTGCTTAGTCACCCTCTCTACTTCAGTGTCAAACAGACATTTTGAATTTAAAATGTTAAAATCGCATCTTCTCATTTATATACTTTCTTCCGTTGGTTGCTAGAGAAGTAGTATCAATAATACCATTGATATCAACATCACCATTTTCACCTGTAATACTTGTAATACACCATTTCACTTGTAATACTTCTGCTGACTCTACCACTATCAATCTCTTCATGTGAATTAAGCACAAGACTTGTTCTTTGTTTCATGTTTTCTTCAAAGTGGTCATAATTGTAACTATAATATGTAGTTTCCTATGTAATCTGATTTGTAAGTGGAGGATTTATGATGAATTATTTTCCTGAGGCTGCACTGAAATTTTATACTTACTGGTTAGAGAACTTTTGTTAATTTCCTCCCGTGTGTGTGTCTGTGTGTGTGTGTGTGTGTGTGTATAAATTTCATTTTAAAGAAAAGAACAAAAGAAAATTTATTTCCGGGACACAGAATAAATTAGAAATAGACATAGTTCTTTTTTTTCTTTTTGTTTTCACTGCTCATTTTATTCAATTCAAAACAATATAAAAACATTCAGATATTACTGGAGCTGGTGTCAGGATTTTAGATCTCTGTGAATAATATTTTTCTTCTTTCTTTTACAAGTATTCCAGCCACATTTTTGGGGGGAGCAGTCATATTCATTTAGCCACTGAAATTATGGCAAAAATGGCAATTACTTTTATACCAATCTGATACATGCTTTGGTTTACAATTAGGTAACTTTCAAAAGGCAGGGGCCAGTGATCAGCCTTTTATCCATCTAATCTTGGGTAGCAAGGACTGGCTTTCATGAGCTGTAATAACTCCATTATAACTTGAGCTAAAGAATGTGTTGTATATTGTTTTCTTAGTAAATTTTAAACAGGAAGTAAGCATCATTTAGGACAGAATTCTCAGAAAAAAAATAAACATCACATAGAATGTTTACACAAATCTCAGTGGAACTAACTTTGGCACAATTCCTAACAGACTAAGTTACTAACTCTGCTTTTTATTCCTTAAAGAAAGAAAAGAAATGATTTTATAGTAATGTTGGAGTTTTCAGTTCTATTGAAGATCTGGCATATGGTGTTCTAGAACAGACTGACATTGACAGTTTTCAAGTTCCTTTTGCAAGTTATTTCACTTTGTATTTTAAAGAGGCAATATGTTTGTAAAGCAATCAAATTAGTCTATTTGTGGCATATAAACTTTTCATATAATAAAGCTGAGAAAAAGAAACTCTGATTTCTTTTCCAGCTTGAGGGCAATTGACTTTAATATTAGAGAGTGCCTAATCAATAATATATATGTTTATTTGCTCTCATAAACTTGAAATGCATATTCAGTTGTCTTATTAGGTATTTAATAGTAGGGTGATATCCTAAATCAAAATTACTTTATTTATATGATTCTAATCATTTCAATGTTTTCTGGGGAATAAATCCTAAAAACTAAGTTTTAGAAGATGAAACTTAGTTCTGCTACATAACAGATGGTGAATGCAGGCAGATAATAATAGATAATACTGAGCACAATTACCAGATCAGCACAGATGCTTAAAAATATTTTAAAAAAATAATTAGAGTAATTGTTTTTCATGACTTAAAAAAAGAATCAGGTTAAATAATAGAGGTCCCAGGGCCAGCGAATTAAAGCACGTCACTTGATTTTGTGTTTCAGATAACTGCCTAGAGTAAATGAACTCCTCAGGTCAATTTCTGACACAAAGTCCCCGCCTCACAGCCTTCCTGTTTTGCATTCCAGCAAGGGCTCTTGTAGTTAGATCTTCAGTTCACTTAGTGGTGATGTGGTGGTGTTGCTCTCTAGTGGTTGTGTGAGGCCTTAAGGAAACACCTGCTACTGTGCGGTCAGGAAATAAGTGCTGGGCTCTCATGTTGTCCTCCCTGTAAACACCTTCCTTTCCCCATTTGGACACCTTTACCAAATTCTATTTTCCATTTGATCATTAGCCAAACACTTATTAGACAAACAAGTGGACCAGAAACTGATGGATTTTAGAAATACACAAATAAAAGTTATAGACTATTCTATTTCATGTATTTCATAAATTATTGATAGTGTATAAATTCAAAAGTATAAATTAGGTAAAATAAACTTCATCACCAATATTTGGTATTTCCTTTCTCAATTATGTTATTGTTCTAAAGTTATTACACTTCCAAGATCTGAAATATTCTAGGTATTAGATTGATATTGAGTGAATGAATGAGTGAAAATTCTTTGAATGAATGCACGTACGGTAGAAACTATTTTAGGGAAAATAATTTTCAATGCTCAGGTGTCATTAAGAGCAAAGCTGCCTTCTCTATCTATGTAGTGTTTATGATCAAGAGAAAAGGCTTAGATATATGAGCAGAAATAGGAATTTGAAATTTATTTTCTAAATTTTGGTCTTTAGTTCTTTATGTAAATGTTCAATCATATGGTTTTAATACATTTTTCATATATGTTTCAACTTTGTGTGATGTGAGATCACAGAAAGTATATCACCTGTTGCATTTTATTATATGATATCTATTTTTTTATGATCACATAGAAGAACCAGGGTGTCTGCTTTCCTTTCAGAGGTCAATGTTTGCATAAAAAGAAAAAAAATCTAATTTAACTAGATATTTAAGTGATTTGCAGAGCAGTGTGTTTGCAGCTGTTGAAGGACTAAGGTTTTGAGAAAGTGTAGAAACAATTGTACTACTCATTAGTCTAGGGAAAGCTTGTGTGGAGAAACAGCTCCTCCATTAAGTCAGATTTGAGGCTTCTAGGTCCTAGCCACAGAATTTTTGCTGTCTCTGGGTAACTTTGTGAGAATAATATGATTCTTCTTTTGTTCTTATTCTTTGTTTTCAAACAGGGATAACAATCAAAGCTGACACAGAAGTCTGGTAAGAAGTTCTAATGATATAATGCATGTAGAATACACACAAAAATCACTTTGTGTTTGAATTACCACTACCATAGGCAATGCTCAATCAGAAAAACTACCTTAATTTTCACCTTTGTCTTGTCAATTTGTTCACTTTCTGTTCAATCAGATGTAGTTCTGGAGACTTGCCATCATACACTTTTTCTCTATGTTGGAGCTTAGCCTGTATTGTAAATATAAAATCCTTTGAGGCAGTTGCAGCTTTTACTGATATATTTATTCTCCAGTACCTAGCACATTAGCTGACAAGCAATAAGTGCTTGATTTATTAATTTTTTATGTATAGGCATTTAATATTAACTTTTAAAAGAATTGGATAATAAGCATACAAGTTCAGGGCATGTATTCACTAAAGGCATGTAAGCAAACACATTTTAAACATCTATAAGAAAAGGCTCCAGGCCAGGGGCAGTGGCTCACGTCTGTAATCCCAGCACTTTGGGAGGCTGAGGCAGGCGGATCATGACCTTAGGATATCAAGACCATCCTGGCCAACATGGTGAAACCCCATCGCTACTAAAAAAAAAAAAAATTCAAAAATTAGCCAGGCATGGTGGTGCATGCCTATAGTCCCAGCTACTCGGGAGGCTGAGGCAGAAGAATCACTTGAACCTGGGAGGTGGAGGTTGCAGTGAGCCGAGATCATGCCACTGCAGTCCAGCCTGATGGCAGAGCAAGACTCTGTCCCCCTCCCCAGAAAAGGGGATCCATAGTTATTTCAAAAAATTATTATGTGAGATTTTATAGTTTTATATCTCAAGAATATATTTTTGTACCTCATTTATTTTTAATAAGCAGATTTCATTTAAATCTTTAATTATTTAAAATATACATTTTAAGGGTCCTCCATGCCTATTCATAGCTTAATAGCTTATTTCATTTTAGTGATGAAGAATATTCCATTGTCTGCATGTACCACAGTTTATTTATCCATTCACCTACTAAAGGACATGTTGGTTTCTTCCAAGTTTTGTCAATTATGAATAAAGCTGACAAAAACATTCATGAGCAAGCTTTTGTGTGCACATAAGTTGTCAACTCATTCGGATAAAGACCAAGAAGTGAAATTACTGGATTATATGTTAAGAATGTGTTTAGTTTTGGAAGAAACTGTTAACGTATTTTCCAAGTGGCCATGCCATTTTGCATTTCAATCAGCAAAGTATGAAAGTCCTAATACTCCACATCTTTATCAGCATTTGGGGTTGTGTGTTGTTCATATTTTGGATTTTGACATTTCTAGTTGGTGTGTAATGATATGTTTTAAAAGAAAATTTTAAATTTCAATAGCTTTTGGAGTACAAATGGTTTTTGGTCACTAGATTAATTATACAGTGGCAGATTGTGAGATTTTAGTACATTCATCAATCACCAAAGTGTACTTTGCGCCCAATATGTAGTTTTTTATTCCACACTTATCTCCCATTCTTCCCCTTCTGAGTCTCCAAAGTCCAGTATATCACCCTGTATGCCTTTGTTTACTCATAGCTTAGTTCCCATTTATAAGTGAAAACATATGGTAGTTGGTTTTTCTGTAATGGCATGTTTTAATGTAAAATTTCCTAATGACATTATATTGATCATATGTTAATAAGGTTATTTTTCATTTGTATGTCTTCTTAATAAGGTATCTGTCCAAATCTTAAACCCATTTTTTAATCAGGTAATTCATTTTCTTATTGTTGAGTTTTAAGAGTTCTTATCTATTTTGGCTTATAGTTCTTTATCTGATATGTCTCTTGTTAAGTATATTCTTTTCATCTGTGGCTTATGTTTTCATTGTTTTTGTTTTTTGTTTTATTTATTTTACTTTAAGTTTGAGGATACAAGTGCAGAATGTGTAGGTTTGAAGTGTGCCATGGGGGACTGCTACACCTATCAACATGTCATCTAGGTTTTAAGCCCACATGCATTAGCCATTTGTCCTAATGGTCCCCCTTTCTGTGCCTCCCATCCCCCGACTCACCCTGGTATATGTTGTTTCCTTCCTTGTGTCCATGTGTTCTCATTGCTCAACTCCCACTTATGAGTGAGAATATGCAGTGTTTGGTTTTCTGTTCCTGTGTTAGTTTGCTGAGGATGACGGCTTCCAGCTTCATTTATGTCCCTGAAAAAAACATGATCTCATTCCTTTTTATAGCTATGTAGTATTCCATGGTATATATGTACCACATTTTCTTTATCCAGCCTATCATTGATGGGCATTTGAGTTGTTTCCGTATCTTCACTATTGTGAATAGTGCTGGAATAAACATACATGTGCATGTGTCTTTATCTTAGAATGATTTATATTCCTTTGGGTATATACCCAGTAATGGGATTGCTGGGTCAAATGGTATTTTGGTTTTAGATCCTTGAGGAATCACCACACTGTCTTCCACAATGGTTGAACTAATTTACATTCCCACCAAGAGTGTAAAAGCATCCCTCCATCTCCACAGCCTCAGTAGCATCTATAGTTTCTTGACTTTTTAATAATTATCATTTTAACTCATTAGATGGTATCTCGTGGTTTTGATTTGTGTTTCTCTTATGATCAGTGATGTTGAGTTTTTTCATATGTTTTTTGGCCCCATAATGTCTTCTTTGAGAAGTTTCTGTTCATATTCTTTACCCACATTTTGAATGGGATTGTTCGTTTTTTTCTTGTAAATTAATTTAAGTTCTTTTTAGATTCTGGATGTTAGACCTTTGTCAGATGAGTAAACTGCAAATATTGTTTCCCATTCTGTAGGTTGGCTGTTCATTCTGATGATTGTTTATTTTGCTGTGCAGAAGCTCTTTAGTTTATTGAGATCCCATTGGTCAATTTTGGCTTTTGTTGCAATAGCTTTCAGCATTTTTGTCATGAAGTCTTCACCCGTGCCTATGCTCTGAAAGGTATTGATTAGGTTTTCTTCTAAGGTTTTATGGTTTTGGGTTTTATGAGTTCATAATCATCCTGATACCAAAACCTGGCAGACACAACAACAGCAAAAAACTTCAGGTAAATATCACTAATGAACATTGATGTGAAAATTCTCAATAACATACTGGCAAACCGAATCCAGCAGCACATTAAAAAACATACATCACAGTCACGTCAGCCTCATTCCTGGGATGCAAGTCTAGTCCAACATATACAAATCAATAAGTGCAATCCATCACATAAACAGAACCAATGACAAAAACCATATGATTATCTCAATAGTTGCAGAAAAGGCCTTTGATAAAATTCAACATCCCTTCATGTTAAAAACTCTCAATAAACTAGGTGTTGATTGAATATATCTCAAAATAATAAGAGCTATTTATGACAAAGCCACAGTCAATATCATACTTATGGTGAAAAGCTGAAATCATCTCCTTTAAAAACTGGTGCAAGACAAGGATGCTCTCTCTAACCTCTCCTATTCAACTTAGTATTGGAAGTTTTTGCCAGGACAATCAGTCAAGAAAAGGAATAAAAGGTATTCAAATATGAAGAGAGGAAATCAAATTTTCTCTGTTTGCAGACAACATGATTTTATATTTAGATAACCCCATTGTCTCGGGCCCAAAAGTCCTTAATCTGATAAGCAACTTTAGCAAATCTCAGGATACAAAATCAATGTGCAAAAATCACAAGCATTCCTACAGGTCGTACCACCATGCCCAGCTACTTTTGTATTTTTAGTAGAGACAGGGTTTCACCATGTTGGCCAGGCTAGTCTCGAACCCCTGACCTCTTGATACACCCACCTCAGCCTCCCAAAGTGCTGGGATTACAGGCATGAGTCACCATGCCTGGCCAAATTTATTTCTAATGTAATCTTTCTATCTGCTTGCTTTAGGCTTAGGTCATTGTACTTTTTACTTCAATATTATTATTCCTTCAGGTAGAAGCTTAGGTTATTATTTGAGATTTCTTCTATTTTAAGAGTATAGCTTTATAGGTATAAATATTGCATAAGAATTGCTTTGTTTGCATACCATAATTTTATATGTTATCTTTATTTTTTATTTGTCAAAAAGTATAATTTCCCTTGTGATTTTGATCCATTGATAAACCTAGCTGTAAATTATTTAAGTTCCACACACTTGTAAATGTCAAAAATTCTATGTTTTTGATATCCAATTTTATTCCATTGTAGTAGGAAGACATAATTTGTATGATTTTAATATTTTTAAATTTGTTGAGGCTAGCCCAGGTCTCTTATATTGGCTGTTCATTTGGTATCATTTTACAGACTTTACTTTCAACTTATTTTTATATGAATCTGAAGTTTCTTATGTAAATGGCATAAGAAATTTCTGCCACAATTAAATGAATTGTGTTCATTTAATCTAGTTTGACAATCTGAGCCTTTTGATTGGTTAATCCATTTCCGTTTAATAGAACTATGAACATGGCTGGTTTTATGTCTGCCATTTTACAGTTTTCTGTGTGTCTCATGCCATTTTTATTTCTGTTTTCTATTTTTTTAGAAATGGGTTCTGATTCTGTTGCTTGGACTGGAGTATAAAGGTGTAATCATGGCTCCTTGCAACCTTGACCTTTTGGGCTCAAGCAGTCCTTCTGCTTCAGTCTTCTTAGTAGCTGAGACTACAGGCACATGCCACTGTGTCTGGCTAGCTTTTAAAAGCATTTTGTAGAAACAGGGCCTTGATCTGTTGCCCAGGCTGGTCTCAAACTCCTGACCTCAAGAGACTCTTATGCCCAACTTATCAAAGTGCTTGGATTACAAGTTTGAGCCACCATGCCTGGTCAATGTCTTCTGTTTTCTATTTACTTAATTATTTTTTGGCATTAATATAATACCTCCTAGTTTAACATTTTAATTTCTTTAAAGATTTTTTTAGTACAATTTTCAGATTTCTTTTTAGTGTGCATTATAGGGCTTCTAATGTACAATTAACTTATAAGAATCCATTTGAGGGCCGTTCAGAGGAACCTCTTGCTTCCCTGTCACCAGGTCCCCGAGGAGGAAGGGGAGGGACGAGGCACGGCTTTTCCTGTGCCGCCTGCCCGGTTTGACCTGCGCAGCCTGCAGCTTCTCGGGAACTCGAGGGCCGCTGCCAGGCCTGGCTCTGCCCACATCCTGGTGGGAGCTGGACTGGAGCAGTTTGGGACTATAAGCCGGAGTAAGAGCCTGCGGGAAGGGGAGGCGGGAGCGCCTCGGACCGTCGGAAGGGCCCTGCGTTGGGGCCAGGATCCCGGAAGCTCGGCGACTGGCAGAAAGCGAGACCCCAGCGCCGAGTGAGGAAGACGTTATGAAAATTTGGTTTTACCAGATGTAAAGGAAAAAACATTTAAGTCCAAGCTGAGAAGTCCTGGACATTTAAAGGACATTTTTCCCATTACTTTTCAAATTTAAGCAAAGAGGCTTTTAAAAAACCATGGCAGATGTGGACCCAGAAACTTTGCTGGAATGGCTACAGATGGTACAGGGAGATGAAAGGGACATGCAACTAATAGCCCTTGAACAGCTATGCATGCTGCTTTTGATGTCTGACAACGTGGATCGTTGTTTTGAAACATGCCCTCCTCAAACTTTCTTTTTTTGAGACGGGGTTTCGCTCTCGTTACCCAGGCTGGAGTGCAATGGCGCGATCTCAGCTCACTGCAACCTCCGCCTCCTGGGTTCAGGCAATTCTCCTGCCTCAGCCTCTTGAGTAGCTGGGATTACAGGCACGGGCCACCATAACCAGCTAATTTTTTGTATTTTTAGTAGAGACGGGGTTTCACCATGTTGACCAGGATGGTCTCGATTTCTTGACCTTGTGATCCACCCGCCTCGGCCTCCCAAAGTGCTGGAATTACAGGCATGAGCCACCGCACCCGGCTCCTCAAACTTTCTTACCAGCCCTCTGGAAAATTTTTCTTGATGAAAGTGCACGAAACAATGTATTAGAAGTGACAGCCTGTGCCATAACATACCACCTGGATGTATCTGTGGAATGTACCCGAAGGATTGTTGGGATAGATGGAGCTATAAAAGCACTTTGTAATCGTTAGTTGTAGTTAAACTTAGCAACGAGACTAGCAGAGACTTAGCTGAACAATGTGTAAAGGTATTAGAACTGATACGTACCCATGAGTCAGGAGCAGTCTTTGAGGCTGGCGGTTTGAATTGAGTGCTTACCTTCATTCCTAACAGTGGACATCTAGTTCATAAAGACACCTTGCACTCTGCCATGGCTGTGGTATCAAGACTATGTGGCAAAATGGAGCCTCAAGATTCTTCTTTAGAAATTTGTGTAGAATCTCTGTCTAATTTATAAAAACATGAAGATCATTGGGTTTCAGATGGAACTCTGTGATGCTTGGCATCACTGGCTGACCCATTTATCCATCGTGGTGTTGACCCAGCTCCATTAGCCAAGCATGGATTAACCGAGGAGCTGTTATGTCGAATGGCTGCTGCTGGAGGTACTGTATCAGAACCATCATCAGCATGCAAACCAGGTCGCAGCACCACAGGAGCTCCTTCCACAACTGCAGATTCCAAATTGAGTAATCAGGTGTCAACAATTTTAAATCTGTTCTCAACACTTTGCAGAGGCTCTCTGGTAGTAACACATGATCTCCTGAGGTCAGAGCTTCCAGATTCAATTGAAAGTGCATTGCAGGGTGATGATGTGTGCTTGACTCTAGGCGTTTGGTTGACCTTCTCTTGGTGCTCTATTTGAAGGACGAAAAGCTTTGCCAAAGTCTAGTACTGGATCTACAGGCAGAATCCCAGGACTCCGAAGATTAGATAGTTCTGTGGAGCGCTCACATCGGCAGCTTATAGATTGTATTCAAAGTAAAGATACTGATGCACTTATAGATGCAATTGACACAGGAGGTCAGAAAAAAATTTTTTTTTTAATGAAAAGAAGGTTGTGAGATAAGCATATATTCAGTTTCTAGTTTTTGGACAGTGCTCTTAGAAATTGTGCCAGATAAGAAAGTGGCACTCCTTCAATATTCTTCACTCTCCCTGTGTATAATTATATAATTATCAGCTTGGTTCATGTTGAAACCTGAATAAATGCTCGTTGACTGAGTAAAACTTCAAAAAAAAAAACAAAAAACAAAAAACAAAGAATCCATTTGAGATGTATGCTACCTTAATTTCAGTTGGATCTAGAAACATCACTCTTATACGATTCTAATCCTTTTGCCTCTTTTGATACTATATATGCATATTACGTCTTTCTATGTTACCAACCAAACAGTAAATTATTATGTTATTACTTTCTATAATTTTGTCTTTTAAAAAAGATAACAAGTATAGATTTACAGACTTTCCTATATTAACCTTCTTATTTACTATTCTGGGTTTTCCTTGTTTCTTCTTCAAGTTATTATCTATTTCTTTTTTACTCAGGTATCTGATACAATTTACTTATTCCAATATAAGTTTTTCTCTCATTTTCCTATATTGTGCAGCTATCATCAAACACATTACATTTCTATTTGTTAAATGCTCAACATTACCATTGTTTGCATGTTGTTTTGCACAACTGACTTCTAATGAGAGGAAAGAAATATGCAATTATACTATATTGTATACTTACCTACATATTTACCAGTATTCTTTGTTTATTCCTGTTGATTCAAGTTACTGTTGGATGTCACTTGCTTTCACTCTTAAGAATATTTTTTAGTATTCCTTATAAAGCAGATCTGCTATCAATGGCTTTTCTCAGTTTACTTTTTTGAGGGAAGAGGTGTTCATTTCACTGTCATGTTTGAAAGATAAAATAAATAGTGTAACCAGACATAAGACTTAGTTGACAGAGTTTTTTTAATTTTTAAAATTTAATTTAATTTTCATTTTTACTCAGCACACTGAATAAATATGTCATTCCCATGTTAACTATTATTAACTAATAAGAACAACAATCAAGCAAAAAGTAAAGATGGGTTGGGACATTTCAACTTACAGTACTAATTTCTCATTAGGAACTGGATTGTATTTATAGGTACTAAAAGGGATAATTATATTTCCCCTCCAATAATGATGCTTCTGTTTTGATATATTGGTTTATTTTGTATGTGTGTACTTCTTTTTTTAACTAAAGTAAAACTTTCATACATCTCAGTGTATAAAATGCACCAATTTGAATTGTGCAGTTTAATACATTTGATGTATGTATTAACCCATGTAATCACTATTCTGATACATTTGTGGAATAGATCCAGTACCATAGAAAACTTTTTTATGTGCTCCTGTCTGGTTAATACTTTTCCCCCAATGTATTTTTAGAAAATATATTCACTTAAAGTTAACCTGCTTAAAGATCAATGACAGGATGATAAGAAAATAGTAGGCTCAAAAAAGACTCACATCCTCCACAAAAGCAGGTGTGAAGGCTCATAGTTGTTTCTCCATGTACCACAGAATGCTGCAATCATGCAGACTTGGGTTGCGACACTTTTGAATCAAAGAGCTTTAGGCAAGAGTGGGCAGAGTGCAATTGTTGGAATTCACTTAGGGTGGTTGGCAAAATATTAAAGAAATATTAGGGAATTTTATAGATTAATCTGAATCATTTTGGAAGGCTGAAAGGTTTTATTGGGACAGGTTGAAGGCAGTCGGTCCATTAAGTTAGGGAGAAGATAGGGACAATAAGAGGTTTTCGGGCTGAGGCAATGGGGTCTTCTAGGTATACTATCATGTCGTCTGCAAATAGAGACAATTTGGCTTCCACCTTTCCTATTTGAATACCCTTTATTTCTTTTTCTTGCCTGATTGCTCTGGCTAGAACTTCCAGTACTATATGGAATAGGAGTGGTGAGAGAGGGCATCCTTGTCTAGTGCCAGATTTTAAAGGGAATGCTTCCAGTTTTTGCCCATTCAGTATGATATTGGCTGTTGGTTTGTCATAAATAGCTTTTATTACTTTGAGATATGTTCTATCAATACCGAGTTTATTGAGGGTTTTTAGCATAAAGGGCTGTTGAATTTTGTCAAATGCCTTCTCTGCGTCAATTGAGATAATCATGTGGTTTTTGTTTTTGGTTCTGTTTATGTGGTGAATTACGTTGATAGACTTGCGTATGTTGAACCAGCCTTGCATCCCTGGGATGAATCCTACTTGATCATGATGAATAAGTTTTTTGATTTGCTGTTGCAATCGGCTTGCCAATATTTTATTGAAGATTTTTGCATCTATGTTCATCATGGATATTGGCCTGAAGTTTTCTTTTCTCGTTGGGTCTCTGCCGGGTTTTGCTATCAGGATGATGTTGGTCTCATAAAATGATTTGGGAAGGATTCCCTCTTTTTGGATTGTTTGAAATAGTTTTAGAAGGAATGGTACCAGCTCCTCCTTGTGTGTCTGGTAGAATTCGGCTGTGAACCCGTCTGGACCTGGGCTTTTTTTGTGTGGTAGGCTCTTAATTGCTGCCTCAACTTCAGACCTTGTTATTGGTCTATTCATAGTTTCAGCTTCCTCCTGGTTTAGGCTTGGGAGGACACAGGAGTCCAGGAATTTATCCATTTCTTCCAGGTTTACTAGTTTATGCGCATAGAGTTGTTTGTAATATTCTCTGAAGATGGTTTGAATATCTGTGGAATCTGTGGTGATTTCCCCTTTATCATTTTTTATTGCATCTATTTGGTTGTTCTCTCTTTTCTTTATAATCAGTCTGGCTAGTGGTCTGTCTATTTTGTTGATCTTTTCAAAAAAACAGCTCTTGGATTTATTGATTTTTTGAAGGGTTTTTCGTGTCTCAATCTCGTTCAGCTCAGCTCTGATCTTAGTTATTTCTTGTCTTCTGCTGGGTTTTGAGTTTTTTTGATCTTGCTCCTCTAGCTCTTTCAATTTTGACGATAGGGTGTCAATTTTGGATCTCTCCATTCTCCTCATATGGGCACTTATTGCTATATACTTATAATAGACTGGATTGGAAAAATGTGGCACATATACACCATGGAATATTATGCAGCAATCAGAAATGATGAGTTTGTGTCGTTTGTAGGGACATGGATGAATCTGGAGAACATCATCCTCAGCAAACTGACACAAGAACAGAAAATGAAACACCGCATATTCTCACTCATAGGTGGGTGATGAAAAATGAGAACACATGGACACAGAAAGGGGAGTACTAAACACTGGGGTCTACTGGGGGGAAAAGGGGAGGGCCAGTGGGAGGGGGAGGTGGGGAGGGATAGCCTGGGGAGAAATGCCAAATGTGGGTGAAGGGGAGAAGAAAAGCAAAGCACACTGCCATGTGTGTACCTACGCAACTGTCTTGCATGCTCTGCTCATGTACCCCAAAACCTAAAATCCAATAAAAAATTAAAAAAAAAAAAAAAAAAAAGAGATTTTCCCAGTTTAAGTCTGTTTACCCCACATCCCTTTGCCTCTACTCTAACTGCTTACTCACGTAAACTTTGTGCTGGATAGTCCTCTCAGGGGGAGATCAAAGGGGAATTACTCGTTAATAGTGTTTACTCTGGGCCCTGAACCTAAAGCTTTTATCATTTGTAAAATCGCTCTTTAACCATGTTAATTATCCACAAGTGTGTTGTCTTATAAACTCTGTTTTAAAACCTTTTACTGAATAAAAGTGTGGGTGTACAGGGAGTCTTGGTCAATTGGCTGCATATTGCCCTTGGAAAGCAGCTAATGACCATCCCTAGCCCACTTGAATCCCTGTAATGGTGTGAGAGTCCATTCATTCATCCATCGTTGAATCAGGGTCTGCAGGCCAGAGCTCCACAGGTGGTGGCTGATGTCTCATGCAATATTAAAAATATAGTTAGCTAAGTCTTAGTATATATCTACATGTATAATATAAGTAAAGAGACAAGTCATGCAGGAATGACTTGGTGTTAAAAGAGTCATCACATTAATGGTTTTGGAAAACAATGAAGATATTATCTATATGGTTTTCATGAGATGTATGGCACAGGATACTATAATATCTACATGAAAGCAGTGTTACCTCAGGTTACATGTCATTAGTTGGGAGAGAGATTATTTTCTATACTCCAGAATGTTTTGCATTTGATTCCCTCTTACTCCACTTTTTATAAATGGTTAGGTAAATATATGAAATGTATAAATGAAATACAACTTGGATAGCTAATACACTGAGTAATAGAATCATAAACTCCAAACATTCTGAATTTCAGAGAAAATTTAGAATTTAACAAGATGAATATTGATGAATATTTTAAATGTGTATTGAAATCTAAAACAAAAACTAACAGGATGGGGAGAATTTCTTTTATTCATAGACGTATGCAAGAACACTAGGGGAAATTCAGTGACCAACAAGCTCAATAGAAGACAAGATTATGTGAAGTGGTAAATCTTAGGTAAAATCAAAAGAAGTATATCTAAAAAGAAAGAGTGGATTTTTTTCCCATCCACTCCTGGCCCAGTTCTTTGAAACAATTGTTATGTGATTGTTTCAAATTATCTTAACTTTCTCTTTGTTTTCTTCTGCAATTGTGCACATACGTAAATGCCTATTTTTTTAAGAGTCCAGAGGAGAACAAACAGGAAGTTGAATTAGTTGAAACCATAACTTAAGTATTATTTCCAGGAACTAAAGCTACATAGCCAGAATCAGAAAAAGGGCTGCTGGGAATAAGTTTGTTAACTTAAATTGTTCCAACAGCTGTCATATCAAGAAGATGTTACACTTGATTTACTGGCTCCAGAAGGGAAAACTGATACAAATTCTTGAAAGAAACATCCATGTACCCCAGTTAATCTTGATTATGTTGTGAGATTTTTATGTAATATTCAAAGAGAAATTATTATTATTGTTGAAAAGCTATGGTTAATTGAATTTAAGCTTAGGTTGAGAAAACTGATTTAAAAAAATAGTTTCCACTTTCCAAAGTTGTTATTCTATTGATAAATCTGTTTTTTAGAGAAAATGATTCTGTTTTATTGGATATAAAACTACTGTTTTAAAAAATGTTGACTGTAGCTATGGATTAATGTAAGTATCTAACAAAATTACCCCATGAATAAATCAAATATTTATTTATTTACTTGAAGTATAAGGAAGGAGAATGACATAAAGATTAATTAGCAAGGTTGATAAGTCAGCAAGAAACAAGCTTCTCAGGCCTACATTTCATCATTGAATTACTGAAACTCGAGTTGTGAATTACACCATCTCAATAGTGAGTGTCAAGATAGATTTTCTACAAGCATGAGGGTTTTTCTCTAGGAACAATTCTGTTTGTAGGTCATCCTGGATATATTCAAGGGCCCATTATTCTTGGAGTTATACAATATAACTTGATGTTCTCATAATTAAATGTGAATGCAATTCTCATACTTTATCTGAGTCCTCTCAAATTAACAACTTGGTCCAAGTATATTCACAAAATTAGAGTTTCTGAGCCTGAGCAGAAGTTAGGCTCCCAGAAATGGCAGGGAGCTGTGTTAATAAGCAGTTAGAATAACCAGGGCTTATCTTCTGTGTATCCTTTGATAAATTTAAACAAATTAGATTCTTCTCCAAAATAAGTTTGATTTGCAAACTTAACGACTGTATGCTTAAATTTTCACCTATAGTATAATGAAATTTTTGTTTTTAAAAGATTTTTAAAGTCTGAAATAGACTCCCAAAACAGTGTCTGACATGTAATAAGTCCTCAGAAAATAATTCATAAATATTGAATGATGAGTAGGATATTAAAATATGGTCATTCCTGTGGTTTACTTTTATCCGAGGGCAGAAATATCAAGAACAATTCTATAGGTGCTAGACCTCATATATAGGACATGCTAACAAACTTACAAACGTGTTTTTTTTCAAATTTTAGTCTATCATCTGCTTTCAGAGCAAATTAAGAATTTATGAGTGTTCAGAAATTAGGAAGTGAGAATTTTTTTTATGAAGGGACTTGCCAGAGGAGTTCACATTTCCCGTCACCTTTCTGTGTCAATAAACAGAACTTCTCTTTTATCTTAAGCGAAGTTCAGATTCTAACATATACTGGCAAGTGTCCTCTGGGAGCTGGAAGTTGCAGAGTTGAACACTTTCAGTGTGTGAGATTGTTAGAACTACACATAACCACAGAGTAAAAGTGGATGTGTAAAGTAAAGCCACACTTCCAGCAATGGTGAGGCTGAAGGGAGTGTTTCCTATGGGCTGAATGTGGATCTCACACAAAGCAGCCAGTCAGGAACCATCCCAAAATAAAATTCACCTGAGGGTGTCCTACCACAGGCAAGTCAACCTCAATGAAAACAAGCTGCAAGTACAGAGTAGGAAGAAAAAAAAATAATACATGGGAAGTTGTGTAGGGTGAGGTACAGTGATATGTAAGAGGATTGATAAAGAGGACATTATACATCAGACAACTGCAGAGTACCCCAGGAGCAGAATTTCTGAAAAACCCATGGAAGCAGTCCAAAAAAAAAAGAAAGAAAGAAAGAAAACACTTGGAGTGTCAGCATACAGATTAAAACTGCCCAGTCTGGTAGTATCTTTCATCCATGTTGATTTCCATTCCCTGTGTTTCACCTTCACTCATTCTGGGGATTAGGGTTGGGGAATGGGAAGAGATAGTAGAGAGGAAAAGAGTCATGCAGAGCCCATTACACTCACTTTCCCCCTTAATGGTTCCAAACTTTAAGCAGATCCAATCCAAGCTGAGAGAGAGGGAAAGGGTTAAATCAGATAAAAGTTGGACTTTAGATATTAGATGGAATTGGCACTTTTATTATCCTTGTTATCAAAAGACCATAAGATCCACACAGGAAAGAAAGAAGAAGACTTTATTTTTAGAGGGAAAAAAAATCCCCTAGAATTAGAGAAATGCAGCTTTCAAGGAAATCCGAAAGTGCACTCTCCAAAGAAAGGAGAGGGGGCTGGCATACATGTCTTACAGAATCAGTTTTATATACATACTGAGCAGGGTTGGGGATATTCTGTCAATATTTATGAATATTCATGAGGGAAATCAAGCACTTGTGCACTGGGTAAACAGATGTAGCATACACTCCATGGTCACTTTGATATGGTGTTTTAACATTAAATAGGGTGGAATTTGGCTCTTTACCTCAAAAGGTAAACTATAGGGCACAAAAATAGTTTGTGCATAGTCTCCACAAGCTGTTTGTAACTGGTTTAAGGTCTGTGGCCTTAAAGAATGCTTTGAAGATTCTCTATTTGTCCAATCTGATTTATGGCAGGACAGTCTGACTTACGGCAGAACAGCACGGCTAGGGAAGAAGGTTGTCTGCTGGCATCAGGCCACCTATCAAGATGTTTTGGAAATTTCCCAACTGTAGTTGTTTCGGCAATGCATTTCAGCATTTCCTTATTGCCTATGATGTGGGAAGAAATCAATATCATTTTCTAATAAGCAGGGGCAGTTTTGAGACAGAATATTGTTGCTGGTTTCTCCTTTAATGCAGTTTGACCCTACTTGTTAAATCAATTAGTTACCTATTCATTTAATTTTGTAGTGTTGTTTAAGCATTTCGAATGCCGTACACTTGGAGGCTCTGAGAGCATTCACCATCAAGGGGTAAAATTTCCATGGGGGATGGGCTGATCACAGAGTGGGTTGGCTGACCACTGGGTTGTCGCCTAGGCTTGGGGGAATGTCCTGCTGCCAGTCTCATGGCATTCCCTCTTTTATGTCTGAACTGACATATAAATCTAACCAAAAATTTCTTCCTAAAAACTTCGTAGGATTTTTAAATTAATTAATTATTTTGGAGACCGGGACTCTTTCTGTTGCCAGGCTGGAGTACAATGGCATGATCAGGGCTCACTGGAACTTACTGACTCCTATGCACAAGTGATCCTCCTACCTCAGCATCCCCAGTAGCTGTGACTACAAGTGCAGGCCCCCATACCCAGCTGGAATTTAAAAAAATAGAATAACAAATATACCATGTGGCAATTTAGACTTTTTTTTTTTTTGCACATCTCATGGTACCAAGGAAGAAAACATTCTTTTCACCCCTTCAGGGTTGCTGACTAGTGGCCCTCAGCACTTCCCTCCACAAAGAAAAACCAAAACAGCCAGTAGAAAATCACACTTGGAATATAGCATCTAACAGAACACACTCGAATTCAGCAGAGAAACGATAGCAACGCTCTGAGGCAGGAAAGAATCAGAAGAGAGGCAAGCAGCCCAGCTGACACTGTCTGGAAGATCTCCTATTGCAGGGAAAGTGTGTCCACATTCCCACTGCAGACTCCTGTGGTCCTAGCCATGGGAGAGTCCTGGGAGCCCCAAGACTAGGATAGGGAGCTTTCTGGAGCCTGCATAAGAGCTGTTCTAGGTCGGAGCTCACGCTAGTCACCAACATCCTGAAGCAGGCCATTTGGAGCCCAGCCCCCACAAGACTTCCTCCTGCCTTGGGTCTCAACAGCTTCTGCATCTCCATACCTGGATCCCCGCAGGCATCCTTCACCTCCCATACAACACTCCACACACCTGGAGGGCTGCAGTGGCACAGGCTGAGTGGAACCCGTCCTGCGGCCGGGTCCCTGGCCCTCTAGCCCAAAAAGCGCCCTACACCCCAGGGAATAGGCAGTGCAGTGTACTGGGGAGGCTGCCCCCAGTCAAAGGGAGCCAAATACTCTCCAGAGCCTGAGAGCCACTTTCATGAGGTCGCTGCCACTGACAGCCACCCAGACTCCCAATAGCAATGCTGCTGCTGCACTAACAGGCTTTCTCCGCCCACCTCCACCTCCACAGCTACCGCTGCTGCTGCTGCTGCCACCCAAGCATGCCACTAGGGGGCCTGGGGATTGT
The DNA here is from genome assembly GCF_049354715.1 of Callithrix jacchus. Classification (NCBI taxonomy): domain Eukaryota; kingdom Metazoa; phylum Chordata; class Mammalia; order Primates; family Cebidae; genus Callithrix; species Callithrix jacchus. The sequence continues at coordinate 24,197,762 of NC_133510.1, read as the reverse complement.
CTACTCTTCCTACCACAGCCTGAGCCCTGTGCACAACTTAGAGGTCTTGGGTGTCTGAGGACAGGGCCACATCACCAAGCGCAGCCTCTCCCAGTGCTTGAGCACACTGTACAGGGGGCCGCGAGATCCATGGCCCTGTCTCACCTGTAGCTCCGTGTATGCTCCTGCACCGTTAGGAGGCCTGAGGAAAGACCTAGCCTGCCTGCCAGCACACCCCACATAGGCCTGGGGATAGCCCCGCCCCACCCGGCCTGGCCCCACCTACCACAGCCTGTGTGCACCATCTGGAGGCCTGAGGTTGGACCCGCAAAGCCTGGCACCTCCCATAAGTGCCGAAGTACATCATTCAGTGGCCTGGGGATGGCCTTGTCCACCACCCGCTGACATCTGCACTCCTCTTGGGGAACCCAGGGCTGCTCGCGCAGCCCATCTTTTGCTGCTATCACAAAAAAGTTGTTGTAGGCTGGGCGTGGTGTCTCACACCTGTAATCCCAGCACTTTGGGAGGCTGAGGCTGGTGGATCACAAGGTCAGGTGTTCAAAACCAGCCTGGCCAACATGGTGAAAGCCTGTCTCTATTAAAACTACCAAAAAATTAGCCAGGCATCATGGCAGGCACCTGTAATCCCAGCTACTTGGGAGGCTGAAGCAGGAGAATCTGGGAGGCGGAGGTTGCAGTGAGCCGAGATCATGCCATTGCACTCTAGCCTGGGTGACAAGAGCAAGACTCTGTCTCAAAAAAAAATAAACTTATTCTAATGGTGATCAACAGTAGAATGATAGTTACTAGCAGCTGTGAAGGATATTTGTGTGTGGGGGGTGGGGGAGGTATACAAACACATTTAGGAGGAGTAAGTTCTAGTGTTCAACAGGACAGTAGAGTGACTATAGTTAACGATGTATTTTATATTTCAAAATAGTTATATGAGAAGATTTGAAACGTTCCCAACACATATCCTATGCATTTATCAAAGTACCACATGTACCTTAAAGATACATAAAAATATTTTATACCAATAAGAATATAAAAAAGAAATAAAACAAAAACAAGAATATTTGTCTTATAACTCATGATGATAACAATAACTATAAAATTGCACTTTCAAATTAACTTACAAGGGAAATCTACCTATTTTCTAATATACTAGTTTCTAGCTTAAATGTAAAAACACGGTTATTTCAATGATTCAAAATTTATTTGTGGAAGTAACAGAAATGTCTCAACATGCTATGGTTTGATTTATCATTTCTACACTAACTTCTGAGAGAATATTTGACAAGAGGACTCTGGGATAGGAAGTATCTTTATCCAGGATGATTCTTTCTGAGCCACAAATGGTCTTCCGCGGTCTTTTGTGTGGTTGAGTTCTTTTTCTCTGTCAGCAGGTACTTCTTGAGTAGCTGGAGACAAGATATAGATTGCTATGTGCTCCATCTTTCTTTTCTTTGTTTCTGTCCAGCTAATTGTACAAAGTGTTTGGCTCAATTAATGACCTAGATAATCATTATATTGCAACTAAGTAATTGGGGTGTTTATTGGTTTAGCTTAGCTTAGCGTTGTATTTACCAAGACTATCAGGAAAGTGGTGCTAAAATATGCTCCTGTAAGTCTCCTGGTGATAAAAGCTTGAGGCTGTCCAGTGGTCTCCATGTAGATAACCTGTGCCACATCAAGGGACTCTGATAATGGCACCTTACTTATTGGGTTCCCCATGGTAATCTTGTGTCTGCAAATCAGACTATTGGATTTGGGAGTCCCTCCAATAGTTGTATCACTTGGTCAGTGTATGGGTTTTCAGGACTAATATTACAGTTAAAAGGGAAACAAGCTTTAAGCCCTGCTCATACTTAAATTTGGAGATTCGGATTTCCCTTTTTTGAACAGGTTCTTTTGCTTGGTGAGTACACTACTAGTGGTGGCAACTACACCCTTTCCTTGCACAGTAATGTTACTGATATGGTCCTTATTTGTACTACACACTCCTGCATACTTCTGTTTTGGCAAGGTGTTCCTAACATAGAGCAGTACCAATCCTTTTATAGTATGACTGTCTCTTCCAGTAGATGGTATGCTACAAGCTTGTCTCATCAAAACATTACAGTTAAATATAACATATGTCATGATTTTAAAATATCTTGCAGAATTGTAGCTGCCTATACATTTAACCCAGAGCTGGGAAGGGGATTCTACCCTGCAGTTATTTAGAAAAGCATTGTCTCATACTAAAAAAAAAAAAAAGATTTCTGGCCACTTTAATTGCTTTTTTAGTTTCAGTTATTATGGTACTAGCAAGTGTCACTACTTACTGCAGCTGTCTCTTTGACAGAATCTATTCACACAGCCTCAGTAGTGGACCACATGTTAACCCATGAATTTCAAGAACAAGTAAACATTGATAAAACTATCCTGTCTCCCTGGAGGCTCTTGAAGCTGCTGTTGAATGGCTGGGAGATCAGCAGCAGGCATTTATTATCTGTCAAAATTTACACTGTGATTGGCAATACGATTCTATCTGTGTCACACCTCTACCATATAAAAGCTCCCAATATGCTTGGGAGAGCATGAAAGCACATCTGGAGGGGCTTATCATGACCACTTTTCTTCTCAAACTTCTCCTGAGTGTAAATTAAAGAAACAGCTTGAAGAATGGTCACAGCAATTACAAACGAATACCCTTCAGCAATTACAAGAACACTTTAATGGTCAAACCGGAACACTTGGTGGCCTGCATTAAACATGCGCATTTGGGTGATGGCTGCTATACTTATTGTTTTTTGTATATGTTTGCTAGGCATCTGCAGATGGCTCTGTGCTGCCACTGATGCATATATGACCAGGGAAGAACAATAGAAGCTTACCTTGCATTGGATCACCAGCATGCTATAAGAGGGTGAGAAAGGAAGCAAAACACACTGCCATGTGTGTACCTATGCAACTGTCTTGCATGTTCTGCACATGTACCCCAAAACCCAAAATGCAATAAAAAATTAAAAAAAAAAGAATTAAAGAATGGGGAGGTGTGGGGGGCGCACGACAACATATTCAAGCTTATGTACAAGGCATTTGAGGTCAGGTTATGGAAAAATACTGAGGCACTGTGTGTACGTTATTTGTGCCTGAGAATGTAACTCCTTGACCCTGAAAACAGGACCGGGAGAGGAGTGTGTGGTGTGATAAGGAACGCTGAAAACAACATCCTGAGAATGTGGTTTGAGTGCTTTTACAAGGTCATATGTGCTTCATGATCCGGCTCTAAAAAGCTATCTAGTGGATGTTTGTGCTTTAACAAGCCCTTTCAATAAATACTTGACGGACGGCTTCTGGAGCAGCACTCTCTCAGAAGAGTTGCTCCCTGCCCTGCTCAGCTGAAATGGTCTGAGTAATCACTCTCAACATTCACTGCAAGCTATAAGCTTCAAAATACAATATTGTGTGAGAAACCATGACAATGGATAAGACATTCTGTAACTCTGTGTACTGATGTTAGTAGAAGCGCTGTAGGCAGAGAAGGCAAATCTGTTCCTAGAATAGGTGATTATTCCTATGAAGACCATGCAGCACCTAGACCAAGATGAAAAGTAATAAATCTTTCATCAGGTGACTGGCTGGTAAACCTCCTGGTTCCAAGCATAGTTTATATCAAAATAAAAATATTTATTTCCCTAAATTCTGCTTTTATTTATTTATTTTTATTTTATATTTAGAATTAATCTTAGAATGCCAAAAAATTGTCAGTATTTCTTTTCTTCTTTAAGTTATCATACTGAGAAAGTGCAGGCAGATGACTAGAAACAGCTGTATGTGGTGTTCTCACAGGAGAAGTAAAAGGAGTGAGTAAATACAGCACCTTCAACTGAAGCATCCAGGTACACACATAGGGATTCACCAAGAAAACAACTCAATCCACGGAGAAAGAAGTCAAGCAAGGCAGGATGACCACCCACCCGGGAGCAACATGGAGCCAGGGAAGTCTTCTCCACGCAGGGAAGTGGTGAGTGGGTGAGCACCCTGGGGGCTCACATTTCTCCCATGGATCTTTGCAACCCTGGGTTAGGAGATCCCCTTGTGAACCTACCCCTCCCTGCAAGGCCTGCAGTCTGACACACAGATATGCAGGGAGTCCTGGCAGAGTAGCCTCTCCGGCACCTCACAGGATAAGATGCACTGGCTTGGAACTCCAGCCAGCCACTGGTAGAAGGGTTATACCTCCCTGAGATGAATCTCTCAAAAGGAGGTGCTAGACACCCTTTTTGCTGTTTTGCAGCCGTAGCCATTGTTGCCTTTGGGCTCTGAAAAATCCAAGGTGACTAAGGACTAGAGAATCTCCCAACACAGCAGTATACAGAGAGGCTGCCAGATTGCTTTTTCATGTGGGATTTGAATCCCATTTCTCTTCATTGAGCAGAATCTCCTGACCATGGTCCACAACCACCTCCACCATTGTTTCTGAGCTGGCAACAGGTCCCTACACTTCTGGGATGTAGCTTGCAAAGGCAAGGACAGACCACCATATTGCTGTCTTACAGCCTTAGCCATTGTTGCCTTCAGGGAGTCTGAAGTGACTGGGTACTGGACGAGTCCCCTGGCAGAGCACAACAGCTCTACAGAAAAATGGCCAGATTGCCTTTCCATGTGAATCCCAGACCCTGTTTCTCTTTACCGGTTGTAATCTCAAAACAGAGATCTATAACCACTGGGTGTTTTCCAGTTGGCAACAGGTTGGTACCTCCCTAGGATGGAGTCCTCAGAGGGAAAGGCAGGCTGCCATCTTTGCTGTTTCACAGCCTTCACTGTTGTCACCACTGGGCATTGGAGAGTCTCAGGCTAGGAGGGGGCTGGTCGGACCCTCAACACAGCACACCTGCTTTATAAGAAAGTGGCCAGACTGCTTTTGTTGTGGTTATTTATTTCTTCTTATTATTTTTATTATACTTTAAGTTCTGGGGTACATGTGCAGAAAGTGAAGGTTTGTTATATAGGTATACACATGCCACAGTGGTTTGCTGCATCCATCATCCCATCATCTCACCTCCTGCTAACCCTTCCCTACCCCTTCACCCTCCTACAGGCCCCAGTGTGTGATGTTCCCCTCCCTGTGTCCATGTGTTCTCATTGTTCAACACCCAGACTGCTTTTTTATAGCAGTCACTGATCCCGTTTTTCCTCACTGGGTGTGACCACTCAAGTGGGGTCACCAGCCACCCTCACTGGTGTGTGGGCCAGCAACAGGTTGGTACCTCCCTGGGATGGAATTCCCAGAAGGAGAAGCAGAGTGCTATCTTTGCTGTTTCACAGTCTTCACTGTTGTAACCTTCAGGTACTAGAATATCTGAGGTAACTAGGGACTAGAGCAGACTCCCAGCTTACTGCAATAGCCCTACAAGAATGGTGGTCAGACTATTGCATGACCAGATTGTTACCTTGATCCCATATCTCCTCACTGGGCAGGTCTTCTCAGCCTGGGCTTCCAGCCACCTCCTGTGGTGGATATTGAGCCAGTAACAGCTCTGCAACTCACTGGGCAGAGTTCCTAGTAGGAGAGGCGGTTTGCCATCCTTGCTGTCTTGCAGCCCTCACTCTGTCTCCAGGCTCTGAAGAGTCTGCAGGCACAAGGGGCTGATCTGGCTCTCAGCACAGAGAGCCCACCTCATGGATAAGTGGCTGGACTATTCTCCACCAACATCCTGGAGCTCACATATCCTCCCTGGGTACAGCTGCTGGACCTGGTACTGCAGCACAACCACCCTGCCCCCACCTTACCACTTCAATCAAAGGCAGCTCCGCATTTGTCTGAGGAGGAAATCACAGAGTCAACCCACAAGCTCTCCACCACTGCAGTTGCAGTGGTGCCACCTAACAGCCGTTGGGCTGGAGAAAGAACAAAGGACTTAGTGACCACACTGGCACCTCCAGCACACCACAGTCACCATACAGAAAGGAGTTCAGCCCCTTTTCCTTGGGAACCCCCACCTCCCAACTCTTCACCAGGCAGGGCCCCTGACTTATGATCACAGAATGGGTGCCCCACACATGGTTGACCATACCTACTAGGAGTGGCCCAGGGTTCCCCTGGGCAGAGGCTCCCAGAGGCATTCAACAGTTCCTCTGCCACAGGGATACAAACAGTGTTATCCCTGCTGCCCTCAGTCTGGGGAAAAACAAAGATCCTGAGAGCTACCACCTAGCTTGCAGAATGCAATAGACACCATACAGAGAGGAAACCAATCTCTCCTTTTGGTGAGCCCTTAATCCTCTGCTCCCTAAAAAGTGGAGTCCCAAGCTCATGCCAGCAATGCAGCCACCCCACCCCACTGGCTGAAAACTCCCAGTACTAGCAACTTTGCATTCCTCAGACATGAGACACCCAGGGGCAACTGAAAGCACATCTGCCACTGCCTCTGCCACGGCATTAATCCTATCTTCAGACTAATAAAGAAGCAAAGACCTGAAGTACCTTATCCATAATCCCAACCACCAACAGTCCACCCAAGGAGAGACCAGTCCATCCCACACAGGTCCTGTACACTCCTGCTCATCACCAAGCAGAGAAATCCTGGCTTGGACCCACAGCATGGATACCCCCATGCTGGGCTTACTGCATTGAGCAATTGCTGACCTACATCTCTCTGGGGTAGAGCCCCTAAGAGATAAGTAAAAGATGCTCAGCCACAAGCACTCCTAAAGTTCTGTCCACAGCTGCCTCCAAGTTGGAAATAAGACTTAAACACTGAAATCACCCCATAGCTGTAGGGGAAAAGCCTGGGAATGACAAGCCATGATCTACAGCCAACACTCAAGTGGAAGAGGAGCCCAAAATTTCAGATCATTGAGAGACAGCATGGCTACAACTGTGAAGAAATATAGGGAAGTCATACAACTGATCAAGAGCCAACCAGCTGAGCACTATACCTATGCACAACCTACTGGATCACACACCAAAGCTTTAACACCAAAATACTTTACTAACATACCCCCCCACTCTGCCATGAGACCAAAGACAAGTCAGCTATGAATAAAGACCCTGCACAAAGCCTCAGCTCTGTGACTACATCCTGAAAAGAAGTCTACCGACTGTACTCAATCTACATCACAGTTAAAGAAACATTTACATACAAATAAAAGAAAGGAGCAATACAAGAACTCCAGTAACTCAAATGGCCAGAGTTTCTTATGTACTCCAAATAACTGCACTGGTTATCCAGTAGAGTTGGCTGAAATAACAGAAATGGAATTCAGAATATAAATAGAAATGAAGATCATCAAGGTTCAGGAATATGGTAAAACCCAATCCAAAAAAACACCAAGAATCACAATAAAACAATACAAAAGCTGACAGACAGAATAACTACTACAGAAAATAATCTAACTGATCTGATAGAGCTGGAAAACACACTACAAGAATTTTACAATAAAATTCCAAGTATTAACAGCAGAATCAACCAAGCTGAGGAAAGAATCTGGGAATTTGAAGACTGGCTTTCTAAAATAAGACAATCAGACAAAAACAAAGAATCAAGAATAAAAAGCAATAAACAAAATCTTTGAGAAATATACGATTATGCAAAGGGGTCGAATCTATAAATCATTGACATCCCTGAAAGGGATGGGGAGATACAAGCTGGCATAATAACCAACAAATAACACAATGACAGGATCAAATCCACACATATCAATACTAACCTTGAATGTAAACAGCCTAGATGCCTCATTTAAAAGGTGCAGAGTGGCAAGCTGGATAAAAAAGCAAGCCCCAATGGTATGCTATCTTTAGTAGAACCATCTCACACACAATGACACACAGGCTTAAAATAAAAGGATGGAGGAAAGCCTATCAAGCAAATGAAAATCAGTTAAAAAAAAAGGTGGGGGTTGTAATCCTAATTTCAGACAAAGCAGGCTTTAAACCAACAATGATGAAAAAAGGCAAAGAAGGACATTACATAATAATAAATTCAATTCAACAAGACTTAACTCTCCTCAATATATATGTACGCAACACAGGAGCACCCAAATTCATAAAGAAAATTCTTAGAGACCTACCAAGAGCCTTAAGGGTTTACACAATAATAGTGAGATTCTTCAACACTCCATTGATAATAGATCATTGAGGGAGCAAATTAACAAAGATATTTGGAATCTGAAGTTAACATTGGGCCAAATGAATAATTTGAGAACCCTTAACAGAACTTCGAACCCTGAAAACTAGAATATACATTTTCGACTTCTTCCTGGCTTAGGCTTGGGAGGGTGCAAGTGTCAAGGAGTTTATCCATTTCTTCCAGGTTTACTGGTTTATGTGCATAGAGTTGTTTGTAGCAATCTCTGATGGTAGTTTGTATTTCTGTGGAATCAGTAGTGATATCCCCTCTATCATTTTTTATTGCATCTATTTGATTCTTATCTCTTTTCTTTTTCATTAATGTGCCTAGTGATCTATTTTGTTGATCTTTTCAAAAAACCAGCTCCTGGATTTATTGATTTTTGAAGGTTTTTTTGTGCCTCTATCTTCTTCAGTTCTGCTCTGATCTTAGTTATTTCTTGCCTTCTGCTAGGTTTTGAGTTTTTTTGATCTTGCTCCTCTAGCTCTTTCAATTTTGATGATAAGGTGTCCATTTTAGATGTTTTCTTCCTTCTCATGTGGGCATTTATTGCTGTATATTTTCCTCTAGACACTGCTTTAAATGTGTCCCAGAGATTCTGGTACATTGTGTCTTCATTCTCATTGATTTTGAAGAACAACTTTATTTCTGCCTTCATTTCATTGTTTGTCCAGTCAACATTCAAGACTGAGTTTCTGTTTCCATGAAGTTGTCTGGTTCTGAGTTACTTTCTGAATCCTGAGTTCTAATTTGATTGCACTGTGGTCTGAGAGACTGTTATGATTTCCATTCTTTTGCATTGCTTTATGAGGAGTAATTTACTTCTAATTATGTGGTCAATTTTAGAGTAGGTGTGATGTGGTGCAGAGAAGAATGTATATTCTGTGGATTTGTGATGGAGAGTTCTGTAAATGTCTGTTAGATTTGCTTGGTCCAGATCTGAATTCAAGTTCTGGATGTCCTTGTTAATTTTCTGTCTCGTTGATCTGACAAATATTGACAGTGGAGTAATAAAGTTTCCCACTATTATTGTGTGAGAGTACAAATCTCTTTGTAGGTTATTTAGAACTTGCTTTATGTATCTGGGTGCTCCTGTATTGGGTGCGTATATATTTAGCAACTCTGCTTTTTTTTTTTTTTTTTAGGCCTTCCATTTGCTTGGTAAATCTTCCTCCATCCCTTTGAGTCTATGTGTGTCCTTACATGTGAGATGGGTCTCCTGGGTACAGCAGATGGATGGGTTTTGAGTGTTTATCTAATTTGCCTGTCTGTGTCTTTTGATTGGGGCATTTAGCTCATTCACATTTAAGGTTAATTTTGTTATATGTGAATTTGATTCTGCCATTTTGATGCTAGCTTGTTTTTTTTTCCTATTAATAATGCAGTTTCTTCATTGTGTTGATGCTCTTTAACATTTGGTACGTTTTTGGAGTGACTGGTACTGGTTGTTCCTTTCTATGTTTAGTGCTTCTTTCAGGAGCTCCTGTAAGGCAGGCCTGGTGGTGATGAAATAGCTGAGCAATTGCTTGTTCATAAAGGATTTTATTTCTCCTTCACTTATGAAGATTAGTTTGGCTGGATATGAAATTCCAGGGTGAAAGTTCTTTTCTTTAAGGATTTTGAATATTGGCCCCCACTCTCTTCTGACTTGTAGGGTTTCTGCCAATAGATCTGCTGTGAGTCTGATAGGCTTCGCTTTTTGGTAACCCGACCTTTCTCTCTGGCTGCCGTTAGCATTTTCTTCTTCATCTCAACCCTGGTGAATCTGATGATTATGTGACTTGGGGTTGCTCTTCTTGAGGAATATCTTTGTGGTGTTCTCTGTATTTCCTGGACTTGAATGGTAGCTGCCTTTTTAGGTTGGGGAAGTGCTCCTGTATGATTTTCTGAAGAGTGTTTTCTAGCTTGCATTCATTCTCTCCATCACATTCAGGTATACCTATTGAACGTAGATTAGATCTTTGCACATAACCCCATATTTCTTAGAGGCTTTGTTAATTTCTTTTTACTCTTTTTTCTTTAATCTTGTCTTCTCATTTTATTTCATTGAGTTGATCTTCAATCTCTGATATCCTTTCTTCTGCTTGGTTGATTCAGCTATTGAAACTTGTGTATGCTTTGCAAAGTTCTTGTGCTGTGTTTTTCAGCTCCATCAATTCATTTATACTCTTCTCTAAGCTGTTTATTCTTGTTAGCATCTTGAGAAACCTTTTTTTCTAGTTTCTTATTTTATTTGCATTGGATTAGAATATGTTCGTTTAGGTCAGAGAATTTTGTTATTACCCACTTTCTGAAGCCTGTTTCTGACATTTCATCAGACTCAGTCTCCATCCAGCCTTGTTTCCTTGCTGGTGAGGAGCTGTGATCCCTCGGAGGAGAAGAGACATTCTGGTTTTGGGTGCCCCCTTTTTGAGCTGGCTTCTTCCCATCTTTGTGGATTTATCTACCTGTGGTCTTTGTAGTTAGTGATTTTCAGATGGGGTCTCTGAGTGGATATAATTTTTGTTGATTATGAAGTTATTTCTTTCTGTTTTTTAGTTTTCCTTCTAACAGTCAGGCCCCTCTGCTGTAGGACTGCTGGAGGTCCACTCCAGACCCTGCTCACCTGTGGACCACCTGAGGTGACTGCAGAACAGTAAGGGTTGCTGTCAGTTTCTTCTTCTGTTATCTTTGTCCCAGAAAGATACCAGCCAGATGTCAGCCTGAGCTCTCCTTTATGAAGTGTCTCTTTGGATATACTGAGGTTGAGGAGCTGCTTGAGGAGACAGTCTGTCCCTTATAGGAGCTCAAGTGCTGAGCTGTGAGCTCCATTGTTCCATTCAGAGCTGCTGAGCAGGTACGTTTTAGTCTGCTGCAGTGTAACTCATAACTGCCTTTTTTTCCCAGATGCTCTGTCCTGGGAAGGTGGGGTTTTATTTATAAGTTCCTGATGTGCTGCTGCCTTTTTTCAGAGATGCCCTGCCCAGCGAGGAGTAGCCTAGTCACAGTCTACCAGCAGAGGCATTGCTGAGCTGCCGTGGGCTCTGCCCAGCTGCTGTATAAACTTCCTTGTGGTTTTGTTTGTAGAGCTATAGTTATAACTGCCTCAGTAATGGTGGTGTGCCTCAGTAATGGCAGAGTGTCTCTGTAATGGTGGACTGCCTTGGTAATGGTGGATTGCCTCAGTACTGGCGGACTGCCTCAGTAGTGGTGGACTGCCTTGGTAATGTCAGATGCCCTTCCATTCACAGAGCTGGACCAGCCCAGGGCCAGCTGTGCTTGCTGTGAAACTCTCAATCCAGAGAGTTTCAGATTTCTGGTCTTTGTGAGGGTGGGACCTGCCAAGCCAGACAATCTGGCTCCCTGTCTTAGCCCCCTTTTTTTCAGTTGAATGGATGACTTTGTCTCCCAGGTGTTCCAGGTGCAAGTTGAAATGGTTACCCAGATTTGTGTGAGTTTTTGTGTGAAGACCCGCTGGCCAGCTGAAATGGCCCTGCTGGAGACTCATGGTGCTTTTCTGCTTGGAAATCTCCTGGTTTGTGGACAGTAAACATTCATTTGGAAATGCGGTGATCATTCACCCTCTGCATTTTCACTGGGAACTGTACTCCAGAGCTGTTCCTATTCGGTCATCTTGGATTGAATGACCCCACTGACATTCTTCACAGAACTAGAAGAAAACTATTTTAAAATTCTTCTGAAATGACAAAATTAGCCTGAATAACCAAGGCAATTCTAAGCAAAAAGAACAACACTAGAGGCATCACATTACCCACTTCAAATTATACGACAGTACTACAATATCCGAAACAACAAGGTATTGGTAAAACAGCAGACACATAAGCCATTGGAACAGAATGGAGCAATGCAGACACATAGACACTGGACAGAAAGCTCAGAAATAGTGCTGCACAACTACAACTATCTTTTTTTTTTCTTTTTTTTTGAGACAGAGTTTCGCTCGTGTTGCCCAGGCTGGAGTGCAATGGCACAATCTCAGCTCACCGCAACCTCTACCTCCTGGGTTCAGGCAATTCTCCTGCCTCAGCCTCCTGAGTAGCTAGGATTACAGGCACACGCCACTGTGCCCAGCTAATTTTTTGTATTTTTAATAGAGACGGGGTTTCACCATATTGACCAGAATGATCTTGATCTCTTGACCTTGTGATCCACCTGCCTCGGCCTCCCAAAGTGCTGGGATTACAGGCTTGAGCCACTGCACCTGGCCCACAACTACAACGATCTGATCTTCAACAAAGCTGACAAAAATAAGCCATGGGAAAGGGATTCATTGTTTAGTAAATGGTGCTGAGATAACTGGCCACCCACAGGCTGAAGATTGAAAGCGGACTCCTTCCTTATACCATATACAAAACTCAACTCAAGATGGATAAAATGTTCACATTTAAAACCCCCAAATATTGAAAACTCTGGACAATAACTGAAATACCATACTGGATGTAGTAAAAGGCAAGTATTTCATGACAAAGATGCCAAAAGCAATTGCAACAAAAGTAAAACAAAATAAAACAAACAAACAAAAAATACTAATTAAATGTGAGATCTTCTTCACAGCAAGAGAAACTATCAACAGTGTAAACAGACAATTTACAGAATGGGAAGAAATTTTTGCAGACTATGCATTTGACAAAGGTCTAATATTCAGCATCTGTGAGAAACTTAAATTAACAAATAAAAAACAAATAACCCCATTAAAAAGTGGACAAAGGACATTAGTGGACAGTTTTCTTGTTTTATTTATCAATTTTAATTTACTTCTTATCCATTTGAAGTGTCAAATAATTGCCAAAGAAACTGGAATTATAAATTAAAGAGCACAATTTAGCAAGGAAAAATAAAAATAACACAACAATGTATTATCTTTTACTTTTGTCATTTAGCAATAAATAAATTTCTGGTAATTTGTCACATATTTTCTCTTTGAATTAGTAGTTTATCTTATTTAAACGGGTATATTATGTTTTTTAAATTTTATTTTAAATTCAGGAGTACATGTGCAAATTTGTTACATACATAAACTTGTGTAATGGAGGTTTGCCATGAAGATTATTTTATCACCAAGATATTAATCCTAGTACCCATTAATTATTTTTCCTTATTTTTTCTCTCCTTCCACCCTCCATCCTCTGATAAGCATTAATCATTAGAGAAATGCAAATTAAGACCACAATAAGATACCATCTCAAACGAGTCAGAATGGCTATTAAAAAGTCAAAAAATAATAGACGCTGACAACTTAGTAGAGAAAAGGGAACACTTATACACCATTGATGTATAAGTTGTTATACATGGGAGCATAAATTGTTCAATGCCTGTGAAAGATAGTATGGTAATTATTTAACCACCTAAAACCAGAAATACCATTCAACCCAGCAATCCCATCACTGTGTACATATACAATGGAATATAATCTTTCTATCATAAAGACACATGCATGCATCTGTTCATGGCAGCACTGTTAACAATAGCAAAGACATGGAATCAACCTAAATGCCCATCAGTGGTAGAATGGATAAAGAAAATGTGATACATGTACACCATGAAATACTATGCAGCTATAAAATAAGAATGATATGATGTCCACTGCAGGAACACGGATGAAGCTAGAGGCTGTTATTCTTAACAAACTAATGGAGTAACAGAAAACCAAATATCACATGTTCTCGATTATATTTGGTAGCTAAATGATGAGAACACACGTACACATAGAGAAGAACAACAGACACTGGTGCCTACTTGAGGGTGGAGGATAGGAGGAGGGGTAGGATCAGAAAAACATAACTATTTAGTACCAGTCTTAATACCTCTGTGATGAAATAAACCCCTGTGACATGATTTTACCTTTAAAACAAACCTGCCATGTACCTCTGAACCTAAACATTAAAAAAAATCAAATTATGTTGTTAAATTATGAGCATGATTTGTAAACTATGTTGTTTTGGGATAAAGAATTTAATTGTTTGGCAATTGCAAATTATTAACTTAAGTACCAATATGTTAGGGAGTGTAATTCAAACAATATAAATAATTAGGCTACAACAAAAGGCAGCTATATATTATTTATCTCACCTCAAAAAGGGAGTTAATTTCCATTCCCTTGACTTTAAGGGTAAATTAAGAGAAATTTGTAAAGCACCTCAAAAAATATTCAATTCAATATGTGGTGGACAGTTGAGAAATAATGTGTTATCTGTTATGGGAAAGCAACTTTTAAGAAGAAAACATTTCCTTTGAGGTTTTCACAAACAAATGAAGCTGTGAACCATCATACATACTGAGAAAGAACAATTTGAAGTGCTTCTCTGACTAGCAGCAGGTTTACTATTCTTTCCTCATTTCATATTATACTTAATAAAACAAAACATATCTGTATACACACGCATTCACTCACATTGAAGATGCAAGATGAAGAAAGATACATGACATTGAATATACAGTCAAAGAAAAGGAGTTCTGCCCAAGCATCTCAACTTACATTTAAAGGTATGGAATTTCATTTTATTTTTCAATTGATGTGAATTAACAGTGCAGTTTCACATATTCTGTTCCAGAGTGTTATTGAACTGTTTCATTATTTGGAGCTTTTCTTTCTCTGTCTCTGTATCTCTCTCTCCTTCTCTTTTAATATTAATAATTATTTAAAAATTACAAACACTCTAACATTTAAGGAATTGCAGGCACTATACAGAGGGTTTTATCTATGTTTCTTCATTTACTCTTACAAAATTCCTGTGAGAGACTTTTGCTCCTATTTATCAATGTGGAGCTAATACATACTTGTATTATTTTGTCTGCCATAATTTCTTACGGACATTCTCTGAGGAAATATGTGCATTCAATTAAAATTAACAATTTCAAATTAGTAAATATTTGGTGCCATTCACCTCCTTATCATTCATAGAATATGGCGTTTTAATGCTTTGTTTTGTTTTGTTTTGAGGCAGAGTTTCACTACTCTCCCCAGGCTGGAGTGCAATGGCAGGATCTTGGCTCACTGCAACTCTGCCTTCTGGGTTCAAGCAATTCTCCTGCCTCAGCCTCCCTAGTAGCTGGGATAACAGGCACCCACCACCATGCCCAGCTAATTTTTTGTACTTTTAGTAGAGACAGGGTTTCACCATGTTGGTCAGGCTGGTTTCAAACTCCTGACCTCAGGTGATCCACCTACCTTGGCTTCCCAAAGTACTGGGATTAGAGGTGTGAGCCACCGTAATACTGGCCATTAATACTAATTTTTATTTTAACCTCTCAAAAGCTTTAAAATATGTTCTTCACCTGGTTAACTCAAAATAAAGTTTATAAGTCAGCAACCAACATTTAAATTTACTACTTCAAGCATAGCTTCCATAGTGCAACTCCATCATGCCACCTTAATGTGATATGGCAAAAGAGATAAGCAGACATTAAAGACACAAATAATCATAGTTATAGAGACTGTCTGTTCTGTGCTATTGCTTTCTAAATGTTTTTGTTTTGATAATTTCACCCATGAAAATATTACTTGTCTCTGGAGTCCTTCTGCAAGAAACATCCATCACTAATATTTTAGAGTTACATACATGCTATGTATACAAACATTTACTGCTTCTTTAATGTGAATTTTTACAGATTCCCATATTTTCAAGTCTTTCTTTCCTATACTCAATTTTCATTTTGTTTTTGGAAACTAGAGACATTAAACCTGAAAGACTTTTCTGCAGACTTTTTTCCACACTCTGTTCATAAATGTCTCTTTGAAGCAAAATGTGCAGATTTTAAAATAAATTTTATTTATTTAAATTTTAAAAGTTTAAAAAATATAGTAAAATACCTTCAGAGAAATTCACCTGGAGTAAATCTGACTCCCTTAATAAGATTGTATAATTTTGTATTTCTGTCTTCTCAGTGTTTACTTAGCTATTCTCACTCCTGTTCTTCCAAATAACCTTATAATACATTACTCAGGCTCACTCACTACAAACAAAAGAAATAAAACAAGCTGATGTAGCTTTTACATCTAAATTACTTCCTAGTTTGTCATTTAACTTAGGTAGAATTTATCTTTATGACTCTTATTTTTCTTATGCAAGAACATGATCAAATTAATGTTATTAAGTTTTTTGTCAGGTTTTTTTTTCTGTACTGGCTTGGGTCACTTGTCGAGTTTCTGTCTAGTTTTCTTTCTTTTCGTTTGTTAACTATCTGGATTTCGTTCATCTATGTTTTCACAGTGGTTACTGGATTTTATTGGACACTGATTTTAGTATGTTATTTTCATAAATGCAGCTACTATTTTTTGTTCCTGGAATTCTGGTATTTTCTTTAGGTTTTACCAAATCTGTACTCACATTATCTTCGAATAATTTTACCTTGTTTTTATAATATTTCTATCTGTGATTAGAATATTTTTTCTTTACTAAATTGTATATTACCTCTTTATATTAAAAAGTAGTGGAGATTTGAGGTATCTTTCTTTTGCTGGACTTCAGCAGAAAAGCTTCTTTCAGTTGTCTCAACTGAATAAGATGTTAGCTTCATTACACATAAAACTTATGTTGAACAAGTATTTATTAATGCCTCTTTTTTAACATAAAGGTAGAAAATCTTATTAATTTCATTTTTTTTTCATTTTTCTTTTATTGTACTTGAGGTTCTGGGGTACATGTGCAGATCTTGCAGGATTGTTGCATAGGTACCTACATGGCAAGGTGGTTTACCACCTTCATCCCCCCATCACCTATATCTGGTATTTCTCTCCACGTTATCCCTCCCCACCCTCCCCACTCCCCACTGTCTCTCCCCTAGCCCCCCCAGATAATCACAGTGTGTGATGATCCCCTCCCTGTGTCCATGCGTTCTCATTGTTCAATATCCGCCTATGAGTGTGAAGATGTGGTGTTTGGTTTTTTGTTCTTGTGTCACTTTGCTTTGAATGATGGTTTCCAGATTCATCCATGTCCCTACAAAGGACACAAACTCATCATTTTTATGGCTGCATACTATTCCACTGTGTATATGTGCCACATTTTCTTTATTCAGTCTATTGCTGATGGACATTTGGGTTGGTTCCAAGTCTTTACTATTGTAAACAGTGGCTCAATGAACATATGTGTGCATGTGTTTTTATAATAGAACAATTCATATTTCTTTGGGTATATATGCAATAATGGGATTGCTGGGACAAATGGAATTTCTATTTCTAGGTCCTTGAGGAATCTCCACACTGTCTTCCAGAATGGTTGAACTAATTTACACTCCCACCAACAGTGTAAAACTGTTCCTATTTCTTCACATCCTCTCCAGCATCTGTTGTCTCCAGATTTTTTAATGATCACCATCATAACTGGTGTGAGATGGTATCTCAATGTGGCTTTGATTTGCATTTCTCTAATGACTGGTGATGATGAGTATTTTTTCATGTTTGTTGGTCTCATATATGTCTTCTTTTGAAAAGTGTCTATTCCTATTCTCCACCCACTGTTGAATGGGTTTTTTTTTTTTCCTTGTAAATCTGTTTTAGTTCTTTGTAGATTCTGGATATTAGCCCTTCATGAGATGAGTAGATTGCAAAATTGTTTTCCCATTCTGTTGGTTGCCAGTTCACTGTTGTGGTTGTTTCTTTTGCTGTACAGAAGCTTTGGAATTTAGTTAGATCCCATTTGTCTATTTTGGCTTTTGTTGCCATTGCTTTTGGTGTTTTAGCCATGAAGTCCTTGCTTATGCCTATGTCCTGAATGGTTTTGCCCAGGTTTTCTTCTAAGGTTTTTATGGTGTTAGGTCTTATGTTTAGATCTTTTATCCATCAGGAGTTAATTTTAGTGTAAAGTGTCAGAAAGGGGTCCAGCTTTTGCCTTCTGCACATGGCTAGCCAGTTTTCCCAACACCATTTATTGAACAGGGAGTCCTTTCCCCACTGCTTGTTTTTGTCAGGATTGTCAAAGATCAGGTGATTTAGATGTGTGATGTTGCTTCTGAGGCCTCTGTTCTGTTTCATTGGTCTATGTCTCCATTTTGATACCAGTACCACGATGTTTTTATTACTGCAGCCTTGTAATATAGTTTGAATCTGGGCAGTGTGATGCCTCCATCCTTGTTCTTTTTGCTTAGGATTGTTTTGACTATGTGGGCTCTCTTTTGGTTTCATATGAAGCTTGAAGTGGTTTTTTTCCAGTTCTGTAAAGCGGGTCATTGCTAGCTTTACGGGGATAGCATTGAATCTATAAATTACTTTGGGCAGTATGGCCATTTTCACAATATTGATTCTTCCCAACTATGAGCATGGAATGTTTTTCCATCTGTCTGTGTCCTCTCTTATTTTGTTGAGCAGTGTTTTGTAGTTCTCCTTGAAGTCCTTTACATCCTTTGTTCATCGTATTCCTAGGTATTTTATTCTCTTTGTAGCAATTGTGAATAGCAGTTTGTTCTTGATTTGGCTCTCTTTAAGTCTGTTGTTGGTGTATAGGAATGCTTGTGATTTCTGGACATTGATTTTGTATCCTGAGACTATGCCTAAGTTGCTTATCAGTTCCAGGAGATTTGGGGCTAAGATGATGGGGTCTTCTAGGTATACAATTATGTCATCTGCAAATAGAGAGAATTTGACTTCGTCTTTTCCTAACTGAATACTCTTTATTTCTTTTTCTTGCCTGATTGCTCTGGCTAGAACTTCCAATACTATATTGAAGAGGAGTGGTTAGAGAGGGCCTCCTTGTCCAGTGCCAGTTTTCAAAGGAATGCTTCTAGTTTTAGCCCATTCAGCATGATATTGGCTGTGGGTTTGTCAAAAATAGCTTTTATTATTTTGTGATACATTCCACTGATACCTAGTTTATTGAGAGTTTTTAGCATAAAGGGCTGTTGAATTTTGTCGAAGATTTTCTCTGCATCTGTTGAGATGATCATGTGGTTTTTGTCTTTGGTTCTGTTTATGTGATGGATTACACTGATTGAATTGTGTATGTCGAACCAGCCTTGTATCCCCAGGGTGAAGCCTACTTCATCATGATGAATAAGCTTTTGATATGCTGTTGCAATCAGTTTGCCAGTATTTTCCTGAAGATTTTTGCATCTATGTTCATCATGGATATTGGCCTGAAGTTTTCTTTTCTTATTGAGTCTCTGCCGGGTTTTGGCATCAGGATGATATTGGTCTCATAAAATGAGTTGGGGAAGATTCCCTCTTTTTGTATTATTTGGAATAGTTTCAGAAGGTATGCTACCAGCTCCTCTTTGTACGTTTGGTAGAATTCAGTTGTAAACCTGTCTGGACCTGGACTTTTTTTGATTGGTAGGCTATTAATTGCTGCCTCAACTTCAGCCCTTGTTATTGGTCTATTCAGAGTTTCAACTTCTTTTTGGTTTAGAATTGGGAGGGTGCAAGTGTCAAGGAATTTGTCCATTTCTTCCAGATTGACTTGTTTGTGTGCATAGAGTTGTTTGTAGTAATCACTGATGGTAGTTTGTATTTCTGAGATTGGCGGTGATGTCCCCTTTACCATTTTTCATTGCATCTATTCCATTCTTTTCTCTCTCTCTCTTTTTTTTATTAGTCTGGCTAGTTGTCTATTTTGTCGATCATTTCGAAGAACCAGATCCTGGATTTGTTGATTTTTTGTGTCTCTATCTCCTTCAGTTCTGCTCTGATCTTAGTTATTTCTTGTCTTCTGCTAGCTCTTGAGTTTCTTTGATCTCACTACTCTAATTCTTTAAATTTTGATGATAGGGTGTCGATTTTGAATCTCTCCTTGCTCCTTATCTGGGCATTTATTGTTATGAACTTCCCTGTAGACACTGCATTAAATGTGTTCCAGATATTCTGGTGCATTGTGTCTTCATTCTTGTTGGTTTCAAAGAAAAACTTTATTTCTGCCTTTATTTCACTGTTTACCCAGTCGCCATTCAGGAGCCATTTGTTCAGTTTCCAAGAAGTTATGCAGTTCTGAGTTAGTTTCTTAATCCTGAGTTCTAATTTGATTGCACTGTGGTCTGAGAGACTGTTATGATTTCCATTCTTTTGCATTTGCTGAGGAGTGATTTACTTCCAATTATGTGGTCAATTTTAGAATAGGTGTGATGTGGTGCTGAGAAGAATGTATATTCTGTGGATTTGGGGTTGAGAGTTCTGTAAACGTCTATTAAGTTTGCTTGGTCCAGATATGCTTCAAGTCCTGGCTTTCCTTGTTGATTTTTTTTGTCTCATTGATCTGTCTCACATTGACAGTGGAGTGTTCAAGTCTCACACTATTATTGTGTGGGAGTCTACGTCTCTTTCTAGGTCATTAAAACTTGCATTATGTATCTGGGTGCTCCTGTACTGGGTGCATATATGTTTAGAATAGTTAGCTCTTGTTGTATTGATCCTTTTACCATTATGTAATGCCCTTCTTTGTCTCTTTTCATTTTTGTTGGTTTAAAGTCATTTTATCTGAGACTAGGTTTGCCACCCCTGCTTTTTTTGCTTTCCATTTGCTTGGTAAATCTTCTTCCATCCCTTTATTTTGAGTCTATGCGTGTCTTTGATGTGAGATGGGTCTCCTGAATACAACATACTGATGACTCTTGTCTTTTTATCCAATTTGCCAGTCTGTGTCTTTTCATTGGGACATTTAGTTCATTTACATTTAATGTTAATATTGTTATGTATGAATTTGATCCTACCATTCTGTTACTGGTTGGTTGTTTTGCCTTTTGCTTGGCATAATTTCTTCATTGCATTGTTGGTCTTTACTATTTTGTTCTTTTTTTGCAGTGGTTGGTACTGGTTTTTTCTTTCTGGGTTTAGTGCTTCCTTCAGGAGCTCTTTAGGGCAGGTCTGGTATCAATGAAATCTCAGCAATTTCTTTTCCATAAAGGATTTTATCTCTCCTTCACTTTTGAAGCTTAGTATGGCTGGATATGAAATTCTGGGTTGAAAGTTCTTTTCTTTGAGGATGTTGAATATTGGCCCCCACTCTTCTGGCTTGTAGGGTTTCTGCCAATAGATCTTCTGTGTGTCTGATGGGCTTCCCTTTGTGGGTGACCCAACCTCTCTCTCTCTGACTACCCTTAGCATTTTTTCTGTCATTTCAACCCTAGTGAATCTAATGATTATGTGTCTTGGGGTTGCTTTTCTAGAGGAGTATCATCGTGGTGTTCTCTGTATTTTCTGTATTTGAATGTTGGCCTGCCTTGCTAGGCTGGGGAAGTTCTCCTGGATAATAACCCAAAGAGTGTTTTCCAGCTTGGATTGATTCTCCCCATCTTTTTCCAGTACACTGATCAAGCGTAGATTAGGTCTTTCCACATAATCCCATATTTCTTGGAGGCTTTCTTCATTTATTTTCACTCTTTTTTCTCTTTGCTTGCCTTCCCATTTTATTTCATTGATTTGATCTTCAATCTCTGATATTCTTTCTTCTGCTTTATCTATTTGGCTTTTGAAACTTGTGTATGCTTCATGAAGTTTTTGTGCTGTGTTTTTCAGCTCCATCAAGTCATTTATGTTCTTCACTAAGTTGGTTATTCTAGTTAGAATTTTATTAAACCTTTTTTTCAAGGTTTTTAGTTTCTTTGCATTGGGTTAGAACATGTTCCTTCAACTCAGACAAGTTTGTTATTACCCACTTCCTGTAGCCTGCTTCTGTCAGTTCATCAAATTCATTCTCCATCCTGCTTTGTTCCCTTGCTGGTGAGGAGTTGTGATCTCGTGGTGGGGGAGAGGCATTCTGGTTTTTGATATTTTCATCCTTCTTGCACTGGTTTCTTCCCATCCTGTTGAATTTGTATAAGTTTGATCTCAGGTAGCTGCTTGGGAAGGCAGCCTTTCCTTTGTCTGCCTGCAGAGGTGCTGCTGGGCTGCCACGGCTTCAGTGGAACTGCTGTGTATTTTTCCTGCATCTTATATTTGCTCAGAAAAATTAGGACAGCTTCTGCAATGGCAGCTGTCCTTCCCCCACGCCGAGCTCATTCATTCCTGTTCACTCTCTAACTGATGTTCTGCATGCAAAACTCTGAAGTGAGTTTTTTTAGCCTCCTAGGCTTTGTGGGTGGAGACCCGTCCTGCCGTATGGCTTCTTTCTCCGGATTCAGTTCCCCTTCTCTCTGGGAAGGCAGGTACCTCTGTCCTACCGACTTTTTGGCTTTCTTGATTTCAGCCGGTGCTTCCACCTAGATCTATTCTTACAACCCCAGAAGCAGCCAAAGTTGCTGTTCTGCCCTGTTCATGCAGCTTGCTGAGGCTTTTCCACTCAGCAAAGATCTCCTGTTCTGTGGGTTGTAGAGGGCTTGGGTGGAGCACTGTGTCTGGATGCCACTCAGTTTCTGCATCTCTCTCCCTGGGAGCTGTGTTCCAGAGCTGCTTCTTATTCAGCCATTTTGGGACCTCCCCCTTGTTTTTTTAATATCTTCTGAGATGATGATAGATTTTTCTCTAACTTACTATACCTATTCAATAATCTTTATATTCCTAGAAAAAAACAAACATGGTTATAATATATTTTGGTTGTTGATAACATATTTAACACTTTTTATAGACATTAATATAGATTTTGCTTTTTTATTTTATTATTTCTGGTTTTGAGTGGTAAAAAAAGGCTTGTGTTTTAACCATTATAAGTCAAATTAAACCACTTCCTTACAAAAGAAACACAGGCTAATAAAAGTGCTATTTTCCCTGTTATTCAGAATCTTAATATGCCTTGAGAACGTACTGTGAAGATCACCTTGTAGTGCTTATAGGAAATAATTGAGTCAGAGTTGAATTTCAAATGCCTTCCATTCTTTTTTCCCCTAATGTTTTCTGATAATCATGTTTTAAGTTTTAAAATAAATGTATGGCATTTTTAACACACATGTTTGATCTCTTGGAATTTATTGCTTATGAATATATCAAAAATTCAAAAATAGTCTGAGAAATGTGGAGTATTCATTAAATAAATTTGTTACATTTTATTTTAATATTTTTGACAGTGTTATAAAAAGAGAAAACCTGCAAACTATTTATCTAAAATATCATTCTATAAGGTTTACCATGTGCTTCCTTGACAAGGCTTGACAACTTCAAATGAAATTTCTCTGTTTTCTCAGGTTTAAAGGGTATTTAGAATATAAATTTCAGGATTAGTAATTAAATTTATTGAACAATAAGAATAATTTCAGCCCTCTATTACAGAGGTGGGCAGGCTTTGCCAAGGCAGTTCTAACTACACCTGTATAAATGGGACTCCATGAAAGTTCACACAGCAGCTGGGAGGAGCCCAAAGCTGCTCAGCAAAGCCTCTGCAGACAGACAGTGACTAGGCTGCTCCCTCACTGGGCAGGGCAGCCCTGACAAAAATGCAGCAGCACAACAGAAACACATAAATAAAGCCCTAACTACCTGGAACAGAGCACCTGGGGGAAAAAAGGGAGGGTTATGAGTTCTGCTGCAGCAGACTTAAATGTACCTGCCCAGCAGCTCTAAATGAAAAATGAAGATCACAGCTCAGCACTTGAGCTAATATAAAGGACAGACTCTCTCCTCAAACAACTCCCTGACCCACATATATCCAAAGACTCACCTCATAAAGGAGAGCTAAGACTGACATTTGGTGGGTATCCTTCTGGGACAAAGATAGCAAAACAAGAAACTGGCAACCACCCTTACTGTTCTGCAGCCACTGCAGGTAATCCCCACGCAAGCAGGGCCTAGAGTGGACCTCAGCAGTCCTATAGCAGAAGGATCAGACTGCTAGAAGGAAAACTAAGAAACAGAAGGAAATAAATTCATCATCAACAATCTGGACGTCCACTCAGAGACCAGATCTGAAAGTCAACAACTACAAAAATGACAGGTGGATAAATCCACAAAGATGGGAAGAAACCAGTGCAAAAAGGATGAAAGCAATCAAAACTAAAACGCCTCTCCTCCTACAAAAAATAACAACTTCTCACCAGCAAGGAAACAAGACTGTATGGAGAAAGAGTGTGATGAATTGACAGAATCAGGCTTCAGAAAGTGGGTAACAAGAAACTTCTGTGAGCTAAAAGGATTTGTTTTAACCCAATGCAAAGAAACTAAGAACTTTGAAAAAAGATTTGATGAAATGCTAATGAGAATAGACAACTTAGAGAGGAATATAAGTGAATTGTTGGAGCTGAAAAACACAACACAAGAACTTCTCAAAGCATGCACAAGTTTCAACAGCCAAATTGACCAAGCAGAAGAAAGGATATCAGAGGTCGAAGATCAACTCAATGAAATAAAATAAGAAGGCAAGATTAGAGAAAAAAGCACAAAGAGGAATGAACAAAGTCTCCAAGAAATATGGGACTATGTGGAAAGGCATAATCTACATTTGATAGCTGTACCTGAATGTGACAAAGAGAATGAATCCAAGCCAGAAAATACTCTTCAGGATGTCATTCAAAAGCATTTCCCCAACCTAGCAAGGCAGGCCAATATTCAAGTTCAGGAAATACAGAGAACACCACAAAGATATTCCTCAACAAGAGAAAACCCCAAGGCACGTAATCGTCAAACTGAAATGAAGGAGAAAATGCAAAGGGAAGCCAGAGAGAAAGGTCGGGTTACCCACAAAGGGAAGCCCATCAGACTCACAGCAGATCTCTTGGCAGAAACCCTTAAGCCAGAAGAGAGTGGGGGCCAATATTCAACATCCTTAAAGAAAAGAACTTTCAACCTGGAATTTCATATCCAGCCAAACTAAGTTTCATAAGTGAAGGAAAAATAAAATCCTTTACAAACAAGCAAGTACTCAGAGATTTCATCACCACCAGGCTTGCTTTATAAGAGCTCCTGAAAAAGGCACTACACATAGAAAAGAACAACCAGTACCAGCCACTCCAAAAACACACCAAATGGTAAAGAGCATCAACACAACGAAGAAACTGCATCAACTAACAGGCAAAACAGCCAGCTAGCATCAAAATGGCAGGATCAAATTCACATATAACAATATTAACCCTAAATGTAAATGGACTGAATGCCCCAATCAAAAGACACAGACTGGCAAATTGGATAAAAAGCCAAAACCCATCAGTGTGATGTATCCAGGAAACCCACCTCACATGCAAGGTTATGCAAAGGCACAAAATAAAGGGATGGAGAAAGATTTACCAAGAAAATGTAGAGAAAAAAAAAGGAGTTGCAATTCTTGTCTCTCATAAAATAGACTTTAAACCAACAAAGATAAAAAGAGACAAATAAGGACATTACACAATGGTAAAAGGATCTATGAAACAAGAAGAGCTAATGATCATAAATATATACAAACCCAATACAGGATCACCCACATTCATAAGGCAAGTTCTTAATGACTTACAAAGAGACTTAGATTCCCACACAATAATAGTGGGAGACTTTAACACCCCATTGTCAACATTAGACAGATCAATGAGACAGAAAATTAACAAGCATATCCAGGACTTAAACTCAGACCTGGACCAAGCAAACCTCATAGACATTGACAAAACTCTCCACCCCAAATCCACAGAATATATATTCTCCTCAGCACCACATCGCACCTACTCTAAATTTGACCACATAATTGGAAGTAAATCACTCCTCAGCAAATGCAAAAAAAATGAAAATTATAACAAACAGTCTCTCAGACCACAGTGTAATCAAGTTAGAACTCAGAATTCAGAAACTAACTCAGAACCACACAGCTTCATGGAAACTGAACAACTGGCTCTTGAAAGTTGACTGGATAAACAATGAAATGAAGGCAGAAATAAAGAAGTACTTTGAAACCAACGAGAATGAAGGCACAACATACCAGCATGTCTGGGACACATTTAAAGCAGTCTCTAGAGAAAAATATACAGCAATTAATGCCCATATTAGAAGCAAGGATAGATCTAAAATTGACACCCTATCAACAAAATTGAAAGAGCTGGAGGAGCAAGATTTTTAAAAAAACCCTCAAAACCTAGTAGAAGACAAGAAATAACTAAGATCAGAGCAGAGCTGAAGGAGATAGAGACACAAAAAACCCTTCAAAAAATTAATAAATCCAGGAGCTGGTTTTCTAAAAGATCAACAAAATAGACAGACCACTAGCCAGATTAATAAAAAAGAAAAGAGAGAATAATCAAATAGATGCAATAAAAAACAATAAAGGGAATATCAGCACAAATCTCACAGAAATTGAAACCATCATCAGAGACTATTACAAACAACTCTATGCACAAAAACTAGTAAACCTGGAAGAAATAAATAAATTCCTGGACACTTGCATCCTCCCAAGCCTAAACCAGAAAGAAGTTGAAACCCCGAATAGACCAATAACAAGATCTGAAGTTGAGGCAGAAATTAAGAGCCTACCAGCCCAAAAAAGCCCAGGTCCAGATGGCTTCATAGCCAAATTCTACCAGACATAAAAAGAGCTGGTACCATTTCTTCTGAAATGTTCCAAATAAGCCAAAAAGAGGGAATCCTTCCCAAATCATTTTATCAGACCAACATCATCCTGATACCAAAACCCAGCAGAGACTCAGCAAGAAAAGAAAATTTCAGGGTCGACTCAAGATGGCGCTGTGAGAACAACCCAGGATCGGAGTTCTCGTTGTGTCTGCGGAGAGGTGAGTCTGAGCTGCATTTCCAGACTGATCTTTGTTGCCCACAGAATGGGGAAATTCCCAAGTGAAGAGGAGACCCAGGACGCCAGGCAGATATTCCGCCTGGCGAAGCCGGCAGCCGGGGTGGCGGCGGCCGGCCCTACCCAGCGCTCCCCACAGGGCGCACTTGTCCGGGTGCCCCGTTGAACTGGCAACCGGAGACGTGAGAGGGCTGGACTTGAGACTGAGCTAGACTTGGACAGTGGGCCAGCCCAGGGGATTGCAGGAACAGAGCGTTAGGATTGGCCCAGTGGGACGAACAAAACCACGATTTCAAACAAGCCCCGTGTAGACGGCCCGAGATGCTCTGAGGGGGAGGGGCGGCCACCATTACCGAGGCAACCCGCCCCAACTGAGATACACGCCCATTGCTGACGCAGCCAGCCGTTGCCGAGGCAACCCGTACCTACTGAGATACACGCCCACTGCTGACTCAGCCTGCCGTTGCCGAGGCAACACGCTACAACAGAGAGACTCCGCCACAGGGCATGGCAGAGAACAACAGAACAGCGGAGCCAGGGAGAGCCTCACAACAGCAGGGCGGAGCCTCAGCAGGCAAACAGTGGCTAGTCTGCATCCTAGCTGGGCAGGACCTCAACAGACATCCAAAAATAAAGCCCAAACCCCTCAACACAGAGAATTTTAGAAAAAAAAAGGGTTTTTTTAATGAGCTCTGTTGCAGCAGAATCAAACACAGCAGCCTAACAGCCCTGAATGAACAACACAGCTCACAGCTCAGCAATTAAACCCCTATAAAGTACAAACTGTCTCCTCAAGCAGCTCCCTGACCGCTCTATATCCAAAAGACTGACATTAGGCAGGCACCATCCTGGGACAAAGATAGCAGAAAAAGAAACTGGTAGCATCCCTCGCTGTGCCACAGCTGCTAGAGGTGCACCCCAGACAAGCAGCGTCTGGAGCAGACCTCAGCAGTCGTACAGCGAAGGAGCTAGACTGGTAGAAGGAAAACCAAGCAACAGAAATACTTCATCATCAACATTCAGGGTGTCCAGTCAGAGACCCAATCGAAAAGTCAGCAACTACGCAGACGACCAGCAGACAAATCCACAAAGATGGGAAGAAACCAGTGCAAAAAGGAGGAAAACACCCGAAACCAGAACACCTCGCCTCCTAGAAAGGACCAAAACTCCTCACCAGCAAGGGAACAAAGCTGGACGGAGAATGACTGCGACAAAATGACGGAATTAGACTTCAGAAGATGGATAATGAGAAACTTTGGTGAGCTAAAAGATCATGTATTAAATCAATGCAAAGAAACTAAGAACGTTGAGAAAAGATTTGAAAAAAGATTTGAGGAAATGATAACAAGAATGGATAACTTAGAGAGGAATATGAATGAAGTAAAGGAGCTGAGAAACACAATACAAGAACTTCGCGAAGCATGCACAAGTTTCAATAGCCGAATTGACCAAGCAGAAGAAAGAATATCTGAAGTCGAAGACGAATTTAATGAAATAAAACCAGAAACCAAGATTAGAGAAAAAAGTGCAAAAAGGAATGAACAAAGTCTCCAAGAAATGCGGGACTGTGTGAAAAGACCTAACCTACGTTTGATAGGTGTACCAGAAGAGGACGAAGAGAATGAATCCAAGCTGGAAAATACTCTTAAGGACATCATCCAGGAAAATTTCCCCCACCTAGCAAGACAGGCCAACACTCAATTGCAGGAAATTCAGAGAACACCACAAAGATATTCCGCAAGAAGAGCAACCCCAAGGCACATAATCGTCAGATTCAATAGGGTTGAAATAAAGGAGAGAATACTAAGGGCAGCCAGAGAGAAAGGTCGGGTCACCCACAAAGGGAAGCCCATCAGACTCACAGCAGATCTCTTGGCAGAAACACTACAAGCCAGAAGAGAGTGGGGGCCAATATTCAACATTCTTAAAGAAAAGAACTTTCAACCCAGAATTTCATATCCAGCCAAACTGAGCTTCAGAAGTGAAGGGAAAATAAAATCCTTTGCGAACAAGCAAGTACTCAGAGATTTTGTCACCACCAGGCCTGCTTTACAGCAGTGTGGCGATTCCTCAAGGCCTTAGAAATAGAAATTCCATTTGACCCAGCAATCCCATTACTGGGTATATATCCAAAAGACTATAAATTGTTCTACTATAAGGACACATGTACACGAATGTTCGTTGCAGCACTGTTTACAATAGCAAAGACCTGGAATCAACCCAAATGCCCATTGATAATAGACTGGATTGGAAAAATGTGGCACATATACACCATGGAATATTATGCAGCAATCAGAAATGATGAGTTTTTGTCGTTTGTAGGGACATGGATGAATCTGGAGAACATCATCCTCAGCAAACTGACACAAGAACAGAAAATGAAACACCGCATATTCTCACTCATAGGTGGGTGATGAAAAATGAGAACACATGGACACAGAAATGGGAGTATTAAACACTGGGGTCTATTGGGGGAAAAGGGGAGGGCCAGTGGGAGGGGGAGGTGGGGAGGGATAGCCTGGGGAGAAAAGCCAAATGTGGGTGAAGGGGAGAAGAAAAAAAGCACACTGCCATGTGTGTTCCTACGCAACTGTCTTGCATGCTCTGCTCATGTACCCCAAAACCTATAATCCAATAAAAAATTAAAAAAAAAAGGAAATTTCAAACCAATATCCATGATGAGCATAGATGCAAAAATCTTCAATAAAATACTGGCAAGCCAATTGCAACATCACATCAAAAAGCTTATCCACCATGATCAAGTAGGATTTATCCCGGGGATGCAGGTCTGGTTCAACATATGCGAGTCTATAAACGTAACTCACCAAATAAACAAACCAAAGACAAAAACCACATGATTATCTCAATTGATGCAGAGAAGGCCTTTGACAAAATTCAACAGCCCTGTAGCCTAAAAACCCTCAATTAACTCAGAATGTATCTCAAAATAATATAAGCTATTTATGAAAGACCAACAACCAATATCACACTGAATGGGCAAAAACTGGAAGCATTCCCTTTGAAATCCGGCACTAGATGAGGATGCCCTCTTTCACCACTCCTATTCAATATAGTACTGGAAGTTCTAGCCAGAGCAATAAGGCAAGAAAAAGAAATAAAGTGTATTCAGATAGGAAACGTGGAGGCCAAATTGTCTCTATTTGCAGATGACATGATAGAATACCTAGAAGACCCCATCTTCTCAGCCCAAAAACTCCTGACACTGATAAGCAACTTCAGCAGTCTCAGGATATAAAATCAATGTGCAAAAATCACAAGCATTCCTCTACACCAATAACAGACTTAAAGAGAGCAAATTCAAGAACAAACTGCCACTCACAATTGCTACCAAAAAAAAAAAAAAAATACAACTTACAAGGAATGTAAGGAACCTCTTCAAGGAAAACTACAAACCACTGCTCAACGAAATCAGAGAGGACACAAACAGATGGAGAAACATTCCATGTTCATGGTTAGGAAGAATTAATATTGTGAAAATGGCTATACTTCCCAAAGTAATTTACAGAATGAACACTATACCCATCAAGCTACCAATGACCTTCTTCACAGAACTAAAAAAAAAAAAAAACCATGAACTTCATATGGAACCAAAAAAGAGCCCGCATAGCCAAGTCAATACTTAGCAAAAAAAACACATCACACTACTGGACTTGAAACTATACTACAAGGCTACAATAATCAAAACAGCATGGTACTGGTACCAAAACAGAGATATAGACCAATGGAACAGAACAGAGGCATTGGAGGCAACACAGCATGTCTACAACCATACAATCTTTGATAAACCTGACAAAAACAAGCAATGGGGAAAGGATTCCCTATTTAATAAATGGTGTTGGGAAAACTGGCTAGCTATGTGCAGAAAAAAGAAACTGGACCCCTTCCTGAAACCTTACACTAAAATTAACTCGCAATGGATTAAAGACTTAAACAGAAGACCTGGCACGATAAAAACCCTAGAAGAAAATCTAGGCAAAACCATTCAGGACATAGGAGTAGGCAAGGACTTCATGAACAAAACACCAAAAGCATTGGCAACAAAAGCCAAAATAGATAAATGGGACCTAATCAAACTCCAAAGCTTCTGCACAGCAAAAGAAACAGTCACTAGAGTAAATTGACAACCAACAGAATGGAAAAAAATTTTTGCAGTTTACCCATCTGACAAAGGGCTGATATCCAAAATTTACAAA
Organism: Callithrix jacchus; assembly: GCF_049354715.1. Lineage (NCBI taxonomy): Eukaryota > Metazoa > Chordata > Mammalia > Primates > Cebidae > Callithrix > Callithrix jacchus. The sequence goes on along the minus strand of NC_133510.1, from coordinate 24,166,892 downwards.
GAACTCAAACAGATTTACAGGAAAAAACAAACAAGCCCATTCAAAAATGGGTAAAGGATATGAACAGACACTTTACAAAAGGAGACATACATGAGGCCAACAAACATATGAAAAATTGCTCATCATCACTGGTCATTAGAGAGATGCAAATCAAAACCACATTGAGATACCATCTCACACCAGTTAGAATGGCGATCATTAAAAAATCTGGAGACAACAGATGCTGGAGAGGATGTGGAGAAATAGGAACACTTTTACACTGTTGGTGGGAGTGTAAATTAGTTCAACCATTGTGGAAGACGGTGTGGCGATTCCTCAAGGCCTTAGAAACAGAAATTTCATTTGATTCAGCAATCCCGTTACTGGGAATATATCCAAAGGACATAAATCATTCTATTATAAGGACACATGTACACGAATGTTCATTGCAGCACTGTTTACAATAGCAAAGACCTGGAACCAACCCAAATGCCCATTGATGATAGACTGGACTGGGAAAATGTGGCACATATACACCATGGAATATTATGCAGCAATCAAAATGATGAGTTCGTATCGTTTGTAGGGACATGGATGAATCTGGAGAACATCATTCTCAGCAAACTGACACAAGAACAGAAAATGAAATACCACATATTCTCACTCATAGGCAGGTGATGAAACATGAGTGCACATGGACACAGGGAAGGGAGTACTACACCCTGGGTTCTATTGGGGGGAATAGGGGAGGGCCAGCATGGTGGGGGGAGCTGGGGAGGGATAGCCTGTGGAGAAATGCCAAATGTGGGTGAAGGAAAGGAAGGCAGCAGAACACACTGCCATGTGTGTACCTATGCAACTATCTTGCATGTTCTGCACATGTATCCCAAAACCTAAAATGAAATAAAAAAGATTTATTTTCTCAAACAAATAAAGACAGAGTTTAAAATTTAAAAAAAAAAAGAGCCAAATTAAGAATGAACTGCCATTCACAATTGCTGCAAAGAGAATAAAATACCTAGGAATACAACTAATAAGGAATGTAATGGACCTCTTCAAGGAGAACTACAAACCACTGCTCAACAAAATAAGAGAGGACACAAACAGATGGAGAAACATTCCATGTTCATGGTTAGGAAGAATCAATATCGTGAAAATGGCCATACTGCCCAAAGTAATTTACAGATTCAATGCTATTTTCATCAACCTACCACAGAACTGGAGAAATCCACCTTAAACTTCATATAAAACCAAAAGAGAGCCTGCATAGCCAAGTCAATTCTAAGCACAAAGAAGAAAGAGGGAGGCGTCACACTACCAGACTTCAAACTATACTACAAGTCTACAGTAATCAAAACAGCATGGTACTGCTACCAAAACAGAGATATAGACCAATAGAACAGAACAGAACAGAGGCCTCGGAGGCGACACAGCATATCTACCACCATCCCATCTTTGTCCAATCTGACAAAAACAAACAATGGGGAAAGGATTCCCTGTTTAATAAATGGTGTTGGAAAAACTGGCTAGCCATGTGCAGAAAGCAGAACCTGGACCTATTCCTGACACCTTACACTAGAATTAACTCCAGATGGATTAGAGACTTAAACATAAGACCTGGCACCATAAAAACCCTAGAAGAAAACCTGGGCAAAACCATTCAGGACATAGGAGTAGGCAGGGACTTCATGACCAAAACACCAAAAGCATTGGCAACAAAAGCCAAAGTAGACAAATGGGACCTAATCAAACTCCACTGCTTCTGCATGGCTGAAGAAATAGTCATTAGAGTGAATCAGCAACTAGCAGAATGGGAAAAAAATTTTGCAGTCTACCTATCTGACAAAGGGCTGATATCCAGAATTTACAAAGAACTAAAACAGATTTACAAGAACGAAACAAACAAGCCCATTCAAAAGTGGGTGAACGATATGAACAGACACTTTACAAAAGAAGACATACATGAGGCCAACGAACATGAAAAAATGCTAATCATCACTGGTCGTCAGAGAAATGCAAATCAAAACTACATTGAGATACCATCTCACTTTAGTTAGAATGGCGATCATTAAAAAATCTGGAGACAACAGATGCTGGAGAGAATGTGGAGAAATAGAAACACTTTTACACTGCTTGTGGGAGTGTAAATTAGTTCAACCATTGTTGAAGGCAGCGTGGCTATTCTTCAAGGACCTCAAAATAGAAATTCCATTTGACCCAGCAATCCCATTACTGGGTATATATCCAAAGGATTATAAATCGTTCTACTATAAGGACACATGCACACGAATGTTTATTGCAGCACAGTTTACGATAGCAAAGACCTGAAACCAACCCAAATGCTCATCAATGATAGACTGGACAGGGAAAATGTGGCACATCTACACCATGGAATATTATGCAGCAATCAAAAACGATGAGTTCATGTCCTTTGTAGGGACATGGATGAAACTGGAGACCATCATTCTCAGCAAACTGACACAAGAACAGAAAATCAAACACTGCATGTTCTCACTCATGGGTGGGTGTTGTACAATGAGCACACATGGACACAGCGAGGGCAGCACTACACACTGGGGTCTGTTGGGGGGAATAAGGGAGGGGCAGCAGGGGGTGGGGAGTTGGGAAGAGATAGCATGGGGAGAAATGCCAGATATAAGTGAAGGTGAGGAAGACAGCACATCACACTGCCATGTGTGTACCTATGCAACAATCTTGCATGTTCTTCACATGTACCCTTAAACCTAAAGTGCAATAAAAAAAGAATAATTTTAGTTATGATTAAGAATTCTTATCAATTACCGCAATAGATTTTTGTAAATAGTTTTTGATAAGGACAAAGTGTTTCATAAAGTATAGATATTAACTTAATCAGTATAACATAATTATTCATGTAATTTCATAAGTGCCCAGCAGACCTAAATCCTCTGGAAGAGACTCTCTACTCTCTGTCCAATGATAGCAGTTTCTTCAATAATAGTCATTGAACTGACACTCTTATCTTGAACCTGGCAGTGTAGGTATATAAAAAATAAAATAGTTCTTAAAAGTTTACCACGTAATAGGAAGATGAAATAGTATTCATGGCTTAAGAAGGATTTTAGGATTTTTTAATTAAAATAGCAGGATACTGGAAGCCATATGTAGTCCTGGTTCATCCTTAGAAAATGAAAAAGACTCAAAAGATTTGTAAATATTATGTTAATTATTAACTAGAAAGTGTTTATTTGTGTGGATATACATGCATTATCTATAAATGAATGTGAATATACATGAGTGTGTGGGTCTGCAGTTGGAAAATTATTTGGTGTATAGATTAAAATTCTTTCTACCAGTTAATAATGTTAACATTAACAATTTCTTAAGATTTAATATGATATGTATCATAGCTTCTGATCATTCAGAATGTTATTATTATTAAATAAACGTATATGTTTTTCTATTTACTTAGACTGCATGCTTTTGATTGCCAGCAACCCTTGAAACCCAAAACTAATATTTTGTATAATCCTGTTATTACAATTGCTATTATATTACTTCTTGGAAACACTTTTCTAAACTAATTCATGTGATTAATGTCTCAGATTATTCAGTGATGTTGCACTGGTATAAAATCTTACTGGGAATATCTGGAACCATGAATGGTATTCTGGCTTTGACTTTGATTTCTCTGATCCTGTTGGGTAAGTTAGAAGATCTGAATTTCATAAAAATATGAAAGATGTTTGCTTGTCTCTCACAAATCTTTTTGTAATCATTCATTCTTCATTACATTAACCAAGATTGAATTAGAAGCTACTGCATGTAAAACTCTATTAGTATACTCCACAGTGGTATATTAAATATGCAGTAAAATCAGGTAAATATTTTGTTCTCAAGTGGCATACAGTCTAATACAGAGAAAAGTGTGTGTGTGTGTGCGTGTGTGTGTGTGTGTGTGTGTGTGGTATTTGAAAGCATTATTCTATGTTTCTTAGATACTTATCATAGATATAATTTTACTGTTTTAAATATTTTAATACATTTTATCTAAGGTTGTATTTAGTTTGCATTTCCTTTTGACCAACAAATACTTACTGAGCAACTATAACACTCTAAATATTATTACAAATTCCACAATTTTTTAAAAAAGAGAATAACCAGAGTGAGGAATATATATTCTAGAGGGGGAAGGAGGTATTAAGTAATTATGGTACAATGTACTGAATACAGCGTTGGAGGTTGCAGTTAAACATTAAGAAGGGATGAAAAAAGCCTATATACTTCCAAGAGAAGAAACATTGCTTTATTCACTATTGTATTACCAGTTCATAGGAACATGTGGCATAGAATAGATTCTCACCAAATATGTGTTGTATAATAATTTATTTTGTAATATTGTGAATTCTTTCCATCAGCAGACATAAAAATTTTAAAAAGATCTTAGTGACCCCTTTGATTATTTCTTCAAATCAAAGTTCCAATCATCAGAATAATTCCAGTGAATGTGTCTCTGAAACATTCCATAGAGAAGATATTTACCTAATCTTAAAATAGTCCTGTATTCAAGTTTCTCAGGGAATATTGCTAAAATGCCAAAAAGGAAGTCCTTCAAATATCACCCAGTATGAGGATACTGGAGACCTAAAAGTGAACAATGGCACAAGAAGAAATATAAGTAATAAGGACCTTTGTATTTTGAGATCTACAGACCAGACAGGTATGTCTCAGGCTTTGGCTTATCCTAATTTTAATCTTTTGGACTCTTTAAATGTGAAGTCTTATTGAACAGGTATGAAATAGATTAAACTAACAAGTAAAGATTTGGTATAAATCTACTTTTATTTTATTTTTCATACTTTAAGTTCTGGGGTACATGTGCAGAATGTGCAAGTTTGTTACACAAGTATACACATGCCATGGTGGTTTGCTGCATCCATTCCCCTGTCATCTACATTAGATATTTCTCCTAATGTTATCCCTCCCAAATTCCATATCTTTAAACTTGTTGCAGTGAGATAAGAATTCTCAAACAACATAAGAAATAGGCTCTGCCATCCAGGAGGTTAAAATCAAGTTGATACATATAAATATGGAAAGTTAGTTGTTATTGAAAAGTAGTATGTAAATAGCCCTTCTTGTTTGTCACTTATTTATTCTTCTTTTTCTGAAACACAAACTGGATAAAAGTCAATATTTAAAAAATTATTTGTTATGATTTTAAACTTAGACTTTTAACTTAGAAATTCCAGTCATACAGAATTATTTTGAAAACATAACGTTCTATTTTTAGACATCTAAGTTTAAGTTTTTAATACTTACCTCTGAGAATCTTGACATTTATTTTATTGTATGAGATAATATTTTATTGCTTTCCAGAGAAATGTATAATTATTATCAAAGGATTTTTTTCTAATCTACTGGTTTGTATTGCTTCCTTTATAATATGTGAAAATTTGATATATTTTATCTTCTACTTATTGACACTTTTTTCACTTGCCTTATACATATATTAGTCCCAAACCAACTGAAATTTTGTAGCTCTAACTCATATTTTATTGTCTGTCTGTAATATCTGTCATTATGGTGGGTATCATTGCAATGACACCTTAGAAAAGGTAAGGCAGCTTTAGAGGTAAACATGAAATCATGTACATGTCATTAAACGTTAATTAAAGTAGGTATAAATACTGTATATTAGCTATAATATATTTATTTCATATTCCTTTTCATTTTTTAACTGAGGTACAATTCAATATGTTGAACCTTTCAAAGTAAATAATTTTATGGTGTTTAGAACATTCAAACATTGTGCAACTACCATGTTTACCTAGTTGAAAAACTTTTCCCCAAAAGAAACCCTTTACATACCCACTTAGCAAATCACTCTCCATTCTCCCTCTCCTTAGCCTCTGACAACTACAAATCTTCTTTCAGTCTGTATGGATTTACCTATTCTGGATTTTCATGTAATAGAATCACACAATATTTGGCCTTTGACATCTTTCACTTAGCATGATATTTTTAAAGATCATCCACATTATATTCCTTTTCATGGCTGAATAGTCCATTGCATGTACACACATGCATATATTCATATGTATCTATATATCTATGAATATTTGTAGTTAGATGTATATCTGTAAATGTAGATATGCACAATGTTTGTGTGTACAGAGCTTAAAGGTCAGCCAGAGGTGAGATCTTAGGACCTTTTCAGGTAATTTCTGAGCATGCACTCAACCCAGGGCTTGTGCCTGGCCTTCCAGATTTTCAGGATTATGTGGGAGCTTTTCAAAGTCCTTATTCACTGAAACAGCTCCCCAGCTTTTTCCCTCATGCTTTTCAATTAGTCTATTGTTTGTTCCAACTGCTATACCTTGTCTCAGGTGGCAAAAAACTAACACACTGGTCTTTGATTCTACAAACATGCTTTGGTAGCCTTATGGCAGATATCTAAGTCTTTTTTACTGGCAGTGATATCTACTGCTAAAACAATTCAAGGGCCCATAGATGCTCTGGATTTCATAGAAACTCACGAAGGACTCAGTTACATGTTGTCTGCTAATTCTACAAATAACACCTCACCTGACTTCAGTCAAAATTACTACTGATAGCAAGGCTGCCTCTTTGCTAGGCCATACAAACCACCTATAGCCAGGCCCCTGCTTTAGGGTGAGCCCTGAGAACAAGAGAGTTTATATTGGACCTCGAAAGACAAGTGGGTCCCAGGTTGGATAATCTCTGGTAAATTGATCAAACAATTACAATACTTACTAGGGTTAGATGACAACAGTGGCAATCTTCTCCTTAGCTTCTGGAAGTAATCTTTCCTTCTGCCCCTGCCTCTGTATCCATGAGTTACAGGATCCCGCTCCACACAGGGATATAGTGGGCATGAAAGCAGGCCTCTTCTAGTAGATATTCACTCTGTTACCACATTAATTGAGGTTGAGTCTTCAAAAATTAAACAATTCTGACTGGCTCTGTTAGACACAAAGGCCCAAATTCCCCTTTTTCCATAAGTTAAAGTGATTTTTCTAGTAGGTGACTAGCTTTGCGGGAAGGTTAATTAAAGGGGCAATTCCCTACTCAGATATTAAAATTGGCACCATTTTGCTAAAAGATGTTTCCATCCATGTTGTCCCCCAAGATTATTCATTTGCTCACCCTTGGAATTGACCTTCTCAATCAGCATGTGATCTCATGGAAAGCTTTTACACCATCATCAGGCACCACATGGTGGAAAACTGTTAATCTTCCCCACCAGTGTGAGTGGTAAATACTCTAAGATATCAAGCAAGGCAAAGCACTGCAAGACAATGGTCTGTTATAGGTGACTTTTGCAAAGGAATTCTAGTCTTTACCACGTTGGTTTTTTTTCTTTCATTTTTTTTCTTTCTTTTTTTAAAATTGTGCTTTAGGTTCTGGGGTACATGTGCAGATCATGCAGGATTGTCGTATATGTACACACATGGCAACGTGGTTTGCTGCCTTCATCCCCCTGTCGCCTATATCCAGCATTTCTCCCCATGTTATCCCTCCCCGACCTCCCTACCCCCACACTGTCCCTCCCTTGGCACCCCCAACAGACACCAGTATGTGATGCTTCCCTCCCCATCTCCCTGTGTTCTCATTGTTCAACATCCACCTATGAGTGAGAACAACCATGTTGCTTTTTAACTTCCTGGTATGGCCTATGTTTTAAGCCACTACTAGAGAGTGAAGGCTAACTATAGACTACAGAGAAATAAGAAAAAATATTCCTTTTATTAGAGCACCTCTACTGGATAATTGCTTAAATGAATGACCTTCAAAACAACATGGGTAAATGGTTTGGGTACAGACTTAGCTAATATGTTCCATTTAGTAAAAATTTTGCAGGAAAATCAATCACAATTTGCCTTCACTTTTACTTGGTTGTTGCTATGGACTGAATTGTGCCCTCCCCCAAATTTATATGTTAAAATTCTAACCCCCAATGCGATGGCATTTGGAAATGGAGTCTTTAGGAGGTAATTAGATTTAGATGATGTCAGGAGGATGTGTCTTACTCAGTTTGGGCTGCTGCAGCAAATGACCCTAAACTAGGTGGCTTATAAACCACAGATATTTATTCCTCACAGATCTAAAGACTGGAAGTCTGAGATCATGGTGCCAGCATGCTTGAGTTCCAGTGAGGGCCCTCTTCTCTGTTGCAGACTGCCAGCTTCTTATTGTAATCTCTCATGGCAGAGAGCAGAATGACTCAAGTTATCTCAGGACTCTTACGGGTACTAATCCCATTCTGATCCTCATCTATTCTTAGCTCCCAAATGCCCACCTCCTAACACCATCGTATTGGGAGGTAGGATTTCAGCATATGAATTTTGGGGTATGCAAACATTCAGTTCATATAGTTTTACCTCCAACTTCCAAAATTCATGTCCTTCTAACATGTTAAATGGAAAAGACAACACACCAAAAGAGAAAGATATATTCATAAATTTTGTATCAGTTAGGGGTATTTCATTCAGAACATATAAAGAATGCTTATAACTCAAAAACACAACCCAACTTAAAAATAAGCAAAGAACATGAATAGACATGTCTCACAAAAACACTGTACAAAAGGCCAATAAGCACTTGAAAAGATGTTTAATATGATTAGTCATTAGGGAAATGTGAAATCAAAATCATGGTGGAAAGCCACTGCATACCCACCAGGATGGCTATAATCACACAAAAAGAGCAAGTGTTTGTGGGAATATGGAGAATCACTCATATATTGCTGGTAGGAATGTAAAATTGTATAGTACTGTGGAAAACAGTTTGACAGTTCCTCAAATGATCACATGACCCAACATTCAACTTTTAGGTATATATCCAATAAAAGGAAAGACACATGTCTTTACAAAATTTTGTACATGAATGTTTATAGTCACAATATTCATAATAGCCGAAAGTGGGAGCAGCTCAGTTGTCCATCAGCTGATGAAGGAATAAACAAAATACACCACATACATGTTATGAGATATTCTTACAGCCATAAAATAGAATGTAGTACTGATATATGCTACAACTTTTCTGAACCTTGAAGCATTGTGGTGAATGAATGAAAAAGCCAGATACAAAAAGCCATGTATTGTATGACTTCATTTATATGAAAAGTCTATCACAGTCAAATCTATGGAGACATAAAGCAGGCTAGTGGTTTCCAGGGCTGGGGGATTAGAAGAGGAATAGTGACTACTTAGTGCTTGTATGTGATGAAAATGCTCTAGAGTGAGATAGTAGTGATAGTTGTACAACACTGTGAGTGTGTTAAAAGCCACTGCATTTATACTTTAAAATGGCTACAATAGTGAATTTTGTGCTACATGAAGTAAATTAATCTTGATAAAAAATAAATAATTTAAAAAGAGAGAGATTGTAATGGGCCATAAGTTAAAATAGTTATATTAATCTTTATGTATATTTTTATATATACCTCACTTTTTCTCAATACTATGCCAAAAATTCTCAATATTTTCCATTTAGTTTAATTTAACTTAATTTTAATTTAGGAAAAGCAAAGAACTTCATAATATTGCAGTTATAAAGAGATTGAAAATAAAAAGGTTGAAAATAAATTATCACTCAATATTATTTAATTATTAATTATTTAATATTAAGAGGGAGAAGGGAATACACCTTCAAAACTACAGGGAGAGCAATTTTAAAACTCTGTCTTTCATTTGCATTTCCTCTAATGATCAGTGATGTAAACCATGATGAGGTACCAACTCACACCAGTCAGAATGGCTATTATTAAAAGTAAAAAAACATGCTTGTGAGGATGTGGAGAAAAATGAATGTTTACACACTGTTGGTGAAAGTGTAAATTGGTTCAGCCCTAATGGAAGACTGTGTGGCAATTCCTCAAAGACCTAAAGAAATACTCGACCCAGCAATTCACTGGGTATATATGCAAAGGAATGTAAATAATTGTATTATAAAGACATATGCGTGTTCATCACAGCACTATTCACTATAGAAAAAAACATGGAATCAACGTAAATTTTCATCAGTAGTAGACTGGATAAAGAAAATGTCCATATAAACCATGGAATACTATGCAGTCACAAAAAAAGATCGTTTCCTTTCAGGGACATGGATGGAGCTGGAGGCTATTATCTTTAGCAAACTAATGCAGGAACAGAAAGCCAAATATTGCATGTTCTCACTTATACGTGGGAGCTAAACGATGAGAACACATGGGCACATAGAGGGAAACAACACACACTGGGGCCTACTTGAGGGTGGAGGGTGGGAGGAGGGAGAAGATCAAGAAAAATAACTAATGAGCACTGGCCATGTTGCAACTTGATGTTGCAATAATCTGTACATAAAACACCTATGACACAAATTTACTTGTGTATCAAACCTACATGTGTACCCCTGAACTTAAAAGTTAAAAAAAAAAACTTTGTGTGGATAAATTCTAAGTGATACAAATTATATTTTATCTAATATCTTAAACAGCATTAATGCAATATACATTTTAATTTGTTCATGCTATTCTAGTCAATATAATAGATCTTGGCATTAAAAATCCCATTAAGTCTAGGTTTTCCTTCATCTCATTAAATTAATTGTCTTAGTCCCCAAGGCTTATCATTTGTGTTTTGGCCATCTTTTGAGTCTGGACAATTTGCTATGAATAATTTTGTTGTAGCTCAACTCTTGTTCATACGATATATAAGTATTGTTCTCACTGTCAATTTTCAGAGGTGCATGTGTAATTTAATTTCATTTTGTTTTCTACATTTCTCTGTAGTACTATGCCCATCAGAATGGCTCAAATACCAAGGAAAGTGTTATTGGTTCTCTAATGAGATGAAAAGTTGGAGTGACAGTTATGTGTATTGTTTGGAAAGAAAAGCTCATCTGCTAATCATACAGGACCAACTTGAAATGGTAATTGGCCAGTATCAGGGTTATGGCATTAGTCTTTTTGCAGTTAAAAATAGCTTTCCTTAAATATCTTTCCATCTTTGCATTAAATCATCATTTACCTTGATTATTGAGTTTTGGGCACCCTCTTAAAATTGGGCATGCCTCACTTCTCATGCTAGATATGGCTTAAATTCATATATTCAACTTGCAATTGTGTGTGTGTGTGTGTGTAACATATATATGATATAATGTGTGTATGAGTAAGATATGAATTGATTTGTGTAAGAATCCCCAAGCAGAGTGCTTTTCTTTTTTTTGCAGTGAAATTTAAAATCTTCAGTGCCTCTGAATTACTAAAATATTCTGCTCATTTAGTCCCTCATTGTCCACATTTCAGGCTTTTATACAGAAAAACCTAAGGCAATCAAACTACGTATGGATTGGGCTTAACTTTACCTCCTTGAAAATGACATGGACTTGGGTGGATGGTTCTCCAGTAGATTCAGAGATGTGAGTCTTTCATAAAAGGTGATATCTGATTTATTGTCTATTGTAAAATATGTCTCCAGAATGCACCTTTAGGTCCACCAAATTCAACCCTGAAATAGTTACTGGTACTACAAAATTTGAAAAAATGAAAATTAATTTAGTATTTATAGGAGTAATGATGAATATTTTGATTTGGTTTTTAAAGAAAAAGTATTTGAAAACAATAATGGTGATTTATGATTTTAGAATTTTTTACACTTTATATAGAAAAGTAGAATGTTGCAGTCTCTTTCTTTTTTAAATGGAGTCTTGTACTGTCACCCAGGCTGGAGTGCAGTGGCATGATCTCAACTCACTGAAACCTCTGCCTCCCAGGTTCAAGCAATTCTCTGCCTCAGCCTCCTACCAAGTAGCTGGGATTACAGGCACCCACCACTATGCCTAGCTAATTTTGTTGTAATTTTAGTAGAGACATGGTTTTACCATCTTGACCAGGCTGGTCTTGAACTCCTGACCTTGTGACCCACCCACCTTGGCCTCCCAAAGTGCTGGGATTATAGGCATGAGCCACCGCACCCAGCCACAGTCTCCTATTTTTAAAGTTCCTAATGTTTTCTTTAGCCATCTTCAGTAATAAAATAAAATCATTGTGCAATTTTTGTGTCATGTAATTATCATAATGTTAAAAATGCAAACAATAAATACAACATAGAACAAGATTATCCAAAAGTCTCTGAACAGATGCATGGAGTTATTGATTTTGAAAGTTCCATCAACATTTTTGTGTGCTTTATTTTATAATAAAATATTTAATTGAATATATAAATAGTGAAACAGAAGAATTCAAAATCCTATTATTACATTAGTAGGCAAGATAATGGTCCCCAAATGTCCACATTCTACTCCTGAAATGTTGTGAATGTTATTTCATATGGCAAAAGAGCCTTTGCAGGTATGATTAAATGAAGACTCTTGAGATAGGGATATTATGCTGGATTATCTGCGTGGTCCCAATTAAATCACAAGAGTCCCTAGAAGAAGGAGGAAGTAGAATTAGAGTAGGATTGGGAGATATGAAATGGAACACAGAGATTCACATGATGTGAAAGCGCCTCTGTTAGCCAAAGCACGCAGGTGGCTTCTGATTCCTCCCTCGTGCCCCCTGAAGGTGACTCTGCAGACACTTTGATTTTAGCCCTGTAGGGCAATCTTGGACTTCTGATATTCATAACTGTAAGATAATAAATTAGACTTGGTTTAGGCCACTAAGTTTGTAGTAATTTGTCATAGTAATGATAGAAAAATAATACAGTATCGTAATCAACTTAATGGTGCTATTGTGTTATTTTTCCCCTTATTTCAATTTCATCATTAAATATCACATATTTTCTATATGACTGCACTAAGTCATATAACAAGTGAATAAAAGCATTGTTTGATATGAAGTATAAAATTATGAATGTGTGTCATCTGAGAGCAGAGTTGTGTCACTGAACCTCATGAAGTTGACAAACTTGGTTTTGTCCTCTTGCCAAATCCATTCATCACTACCTTTAGGGTTGAGTTTTAACTCTAGATCATGCCTAGAAATTTTTGTCCATAATGTTTTCAATACAAAACTTAAATCTAAACTTGGACAAAGTGTATTTTCTAATGTAAAAATTCAGTACTTGTCCTTATCAATTTGGAAGCTTTGAAGACCATGCACATCTTTTCCAAGGTTCTTTCTTGAACTTTTTCCACAGGTCAAGCAAATTTATCACAGAATATATCATTAAAACTAAATTATTTTATAGATAACTTTGTTAACATTTTTAATATCTTACATTATAAGTAAATAATGCAATAAATGTGCAATTTATTATTTAGGTAGTACATAGGTTGATTTGTATATTGAATTATTTACAAACATCAATTCATATAACTGCTGTAACAATATCAGGAAATATTATCATTGCTATACAATCAGATATAAGAAGGCAAAAGAGGTTGTTAAGTGAGCTGTCCAAATGGAGTTAATCTTACTTTTTAATCTAACTGAACCATGTGGGCCAAGAAAAGAAATACTAGAATGGGAATGTGGAGGGAAATTTATTCTTACCTCTGTTATTTGAAGACTCTCTGGCAGTTCTTGACCAACCACAGGTAATAAGGCTAAGTTGCAGAGTGTGTAAGTGTTAATGAATCCAAGTATGTGAAAACGCTTTAAAATTTTGAATTACTTTTTTATTTAAAAGAGGATATTAGCAGAAGACACAAATGGATGTCTTCAGCAACAATGATTAACAAAGTATTTATTCTCTCTTCTCCAGATTCTTCATAAAGGGACCAGCTAAGGAAAACAGCTGTGCTGCCATTAAGGCAAGCAAAATTTACTCTGAAACCTGCAGCAGCGTTTTCAAATGGATTTGCCAGCATTAGAGTTCAACAAAATTCATAGTGAAATAATCAATGATCACTATTTTTGGCCTATTAGTTTCTAATATTAATTTCCAGGTGTAACATTTTAAAGTGCAGTTAAATGCAAAAATCTCTTCTCCCTTCTCCCTCCATCATCGACATTAGTCTAACCTCAGAATAACGTCTATTAACAAATTAAAATGTACCCTTCAAAATTTTTACTTGATAGTATAAGCCAATATGACCTCATATAATTATATCCAGGATATCTATTCATTGTTTATTTTATGCCAAATGTGATCAAATGATGCCTGTTTTTCCTGTATCTTGGCTTTTTAAATTCCTAATAATGTCCCAAGCAAAATTTCTTATATTTGTAAGGGTTGAATTATAATGTGGACTTATACATTTCTTACCCTTTTATCAAAGAGAATTAATTTTGTTTCCTGGCTTATGCTACTCTGCACTCATCTACAATAAACATCCTGAATATTTTCTTAAATATTTTTATTTCTTTGATATAAACCCTGAAAGTAGAATTTCTAGGTAAAAGTGTTAAATGTGTTGTTTATTTTATATTTTATACAATTTTTATATGTTGCACTTTTATTTCCAAAGTTAGAAGCTTTCAAAGTTAAAAGAAGGTATTAGGTGCAGAAAAAAGAATCTACTGCTTTTCTTGAACCTCTTGAGAATTAGTTGCCAAATCAATGCGTTTTATTATAACATTCCATTTGTTATTGGATACTTTTTGTGTATTTCCATCTGAAAAGGGGCCTTCTCCTACATATCCACAATAACATTATGAAAATCAGCAAACGTACATTGATATAGAACTATCATCTAATGTCCAGACTTCCTTCAAGATTTGCTGTTTATCAAAATAATGTTTTTTAGAGTAAAAGCATCCCACTCAGAATCAATGTCTGCATTTGATGACTATATCTCTTTAGCCTCCTTCAATATAGAAGAGTGCCTGAGCCTTCCTTGACATTCATGACCTTGACACTTTTGAATATTGCACATTGGTTATTTCATAAAATGTTCTTCAACTGAAATTTTCTGATTGTTTCTCATGGTGAGATTCAAGTTGTATCTTCTTGGCAGAAATTGCATAGAAGTGATGCAGTGAAGCTTTGTTCTATCTGCATCCTTTCAGGTGGCACACAGCTTTATTTGTTCCATTGATGATTACATTTATTTCATTCACATGATTGATACCATTTAATTGTTACCATTTCTGCTTGAATTCACTGTAAAGTTATTATTTTCTTACTGTAGTTAATTCATATTTGGGGAAGTGACTGAGATGGCTTTAATATTCCCTTCAGATTGGGGCTAAATTTTTTTGGGGGGGACAGGGTTTCACTCTGTCACCGAGGCTGGAGTGCAATGGCATGATCTCAGCACACTGCAACCTCTGCATCCTATGCTCAAATGATCCTCCTGCCTCAGCTTCTCAATAGCTGGAACTGCAGGCATGCACTAGCATGCTTGGCTAATTTTTATATTTTTTGTAGAGATGGGGTTTCACCATGTTTCCCAAACTGGTCTTGAACTCCTGGACTCAAGCAATCTGGACACCTCGGCCTCCCAAAGCGCTGGGATTACAGGCATAAATCACTGAGCCTGGCCTTGAGGTTAATTTCTAAACAGGTTTCTTCTCAACTATAGGCACCTAGCCTCCCTTTTCTTAGAGCATTTACTTTAGTAAACTTATAATTGTAAATTTTTACTCTGCCCCCTTGACATATCAAACTTTTAAAAATCCTCTAGCAGATTTTATAACCCGAAAATATCTTTCTAAAGGACCTGGGAGTCACCTTTTTGAGATGTGTTTCCCAAGGATGATAAAGCCCCTATTTTCCAGTCTCTGTGGGAGGGTAGAAGCCTAACTTCAATGGGACACCTTGCTTCACTTTATAAAACTACCACCTGGCCAGGCGCGGTGGCTCAAGCCTGTAATCCCAGCACTTTTGGAGGCCCAGGCGGGTGGATCATGAGATTAAGAGATCGAGACCATCCTGGTCAACATGGTGAAACCTCGTCTCTACTAAAAATACAAAAAATTAGCTGGGCATGGTGGTGCGTGCCTGTAATCCCAGCTACTCAGGAGGCTGAGGCAGGAGAATTGCCTGAACCCAGGAGGCGGAGATTGCAGTGAGCCGAGATTGCGCCATTGCACTCCAGCCTGGGTAACAAGAGCGAAACTCCATCTCAAAATAAATAAATAAATAAATAATAAAACTTCCACCTGTCACAGGATTTGTCAATGTCAAATAAAATATAGAGATGAATCTCTAAGTTTTAAAATGTTTTGATTAGAAAGTAAGAATTGTAAATTGGGGCATATATAGCAACTGGGTAGTCTTAAGTATATCCAAAGAATAAAGAGAAGTGTGGAAGTTTTATTAAGAAATGTCATGTATTGCTTTGAAAGAAAGCATGTTGGCCCTAGTAAAATTCTGGGGAGCTGGCAAGTTCTGATTGGTGAATGACAGTAGTAGGTGAAAGTAGTCTTAGAATCACAGTAGGTTATTTTAGTAGCTATTGGTAAACTGGTTTTAGGTTACACCAGGCAGTTTTAGCAGCCAAGCTTATAGAAAATTAAATTTTTGGAGCAATGATATGTACCTTGAGTGCTTTTTTCCCCCCCTGGCCTGTCTACTCTGCTTTGGTTGAGTATGACAAAATGACCTACTTTGTATGATCAACTTTTACATCTTTCTCTTTTATTCAAGATCTCTTTCTGAAAGCATTGTTAGTCAACCATTTTGAAGTTAGGCTTAATTGCCTCTGGTGCCAGGATAGACCTGTCTTCTTTGTCTCTGTCTCAGATGAGAGGAAGGTATGAAAGTCTATGTCAGGGATCTGGCTCATGTTTGCTCAACAGAAAGACCAAAAGAAAAAAAAAGTTTGTTTGGAGTCTAGCATCAAGTTTATGAGTATTTTAACACTTTGATTGGGATCAAAAATCATCTCAAAGCATTGGGCAAATGTTTTGTTAGGGCAGATGGCTTCATAATCATTTAATACGAAATAAGAATAAAGCTTTAATATAACAATAATTAACAACAATATAACAAGTTTAGTTTATTATTGTTATTATTATTATTATTTTATTGCATTTTAGATTTTGGGGTACATGTGAAGAATATGCAAGATAGTTGCATAGGTACACACGTGGCAGTGTGATTTGCTGCCTTCCTCCCCATCACCTATATCTGGCATCTCTCCCCAACTCCCCACCCCTGTTGTCCCTCCCCTATTCCCCCCAACAGACCCCAGTGTGTAGTGCTGCCTTCCCTGTGTCCATGTGTTCTCATTGTTCAACACCCACCTATGAGTGAGAACATGCGGTATTTCATGTTCTGTTCTTGTGTCAGTTTGCTGAGAATGATGTCCTCCAGGTTCATCCATGTCCCTACAAAGGACACAACTCATCGTTTTTGATTGCTGCATAATTTTCCATGGTGTATATGTGCCACATTTTCCCTGCCCAGTCTATCATCAATGGGCATTTGGGTTGGTTCCAGGTCTTTGCTATTGTAAACAGTGCTGCAATGAACATTCATGTGCATAGGTTTTTATAGTACAACAATTTATAATCCTTTGGATATATACCCAGTAATGGGATTGCTGGGTCAAATGGAATTTCTATTTCTAGGTCCTTGAGGAATCACCACACTGTCTTCCACAATGGTTGAACTAATTTACACTCCCACCAGCAGTGTAAAAGTGTTCCTCTTTTTAGCATCTGTTGTCTCCAGATTTTTTACTGATCAACATTCTAATTGGCGTGAGATGGTATCTCAATGTAGTTTTGATTTGCATCTCTCTAATGACCAGTGATGATGAGCATTTTTTCATGTTCGTTGGCCTCATGTATGTCTTCTTTTGTAAAGTGTCCGTTCATATCCTTCACCCACTTTTGAATGGGCTTGTTTGTTTTGTTCTTGTAAATCTGTTTTAGTTCTTTGTAAATTCTGGATATCAGCCCTTTGTCAGATGGGTAAACTGCAAAAACTATTTTCCAATCTGTTGGTTGCTGATTCACTCTAATGACTGTTTCTTTTGCCATGCAGAAGCTGTGAAGGTTGATTAGGTCTCATTTGTCCATTTTGGCTTTTGTTGCCAATGCTTTTGGTGTTTTGGTCATGAAGTCCTTGCCTACTCCTATGTCCTGAATGGTTTTGCCTAGATTTTCTTCTAGGGTTTTTATGGTGCCAGGTCTTATGTTTAAGTCTTTAATCCATCTGGAGTTAATTTTAGTGTAAGGTGTCAGGAAGGGGTCCAGTTTCTGCTTTCTGCACATAGCTAGCCATTTTTTCCAGCACCAACAAGTTTAGATTTTACAATGCTTTCAAATTAAAACTAGACAAATACAAAGATGTGAGACCTGTCTGCAGACAAGGAGTAGCATTTTGTGATTGGGTTGAATTAAACCAGAGGATGTCACCTTTGTAAGAGGGACTACTAATGCAATTTGAAGAAAAAGTTGTGTTAGGAATATTGTCAAAGATATTCACTAGATTTACTAAAAGGATTTCTTAGGTCAGATTTTGTCAACTTATCTAAAACAGTTACTAATTGTGAATTTTAATTACTATGTTATCTTGCCAAATGAAAAACCTTAAGGAGGAAAACGTGTAGCATTTTGTTCCTCATGGTGTGGCGTTTTGTTCCAATATCTTGGGGAAAGCATGAAAACAATCAACTTTTCATCCTGGTTTATAGTTTGAATATCTCTGATTATGGCATCAGGTGGTTTGGTAAACTTTTTGTGGTCCATACATTAGGCCGAAAATGTGTTTTTAAAATTTATCTAGTTTCAGCTTATTGGGCTTTAGGAACAGAAAAGTTCTCATTTTTGTACTTTGATGCAAGAGAGTTGGATTAGAGAAATGTAGAATAATCTATGGCTTTGCCTAATTTAGAGATGGATAACAAGAACTCAGAAACAATGTACAGAGTTATGATCTAACAACAGATGTATTATAGTTTTTTTCTAGAAACTCAACTTTTTTTCTACATTGATTATACAGAAATATCAGATTTTAAAACCTCTTGAGGGTAGAAAGCCAAACTAAGGCAAACTTTATATTTTATTTATAGTTTTAAGGTCTTTGGAACTTCCAGGAAGTAAGTGTTTATATACTCATTGTAAGGCTGTGAACCTTCAAAGTTAAGCATGTTATGAATATTGTTAAATATGACATTTCAGACAAAACCTTAGTAATGTAACCTGTCTTTAATTGTATTCTGCTATTAAGAGAGAGCAGAATTTTATTGGACTTATGTAAATAACTTTACTTAAATAACCATACCGACATAAGAATACTAAAAAGTACGTTTAAAATGTTGCAGGAATCAAGTAAGGAGAAAAAATAGCAAATGCTTTTATCTTTTTTCACAAAAGTATATTTTATCAAAATACTGTAAGTTATAGATAGCTCAAGAGAGAAAATTTCTTTATACCTGAAAGACAAAACATTTGAGTAAAAACAACCTTCAAATAAATGACGTAAGAACATTATCAGTTCTAATGTTCTATAGCAGAGTAGGGTGACTATAGTTAACAACAACGTACTGTATATTTTAATATATCTAAAGAGGATTTGAAATATTCTCAACACATAGGAATAGTAAACATTGAAGAGGATGGATACCCTAAGTACCCTAACTTAATCCTTATATATTCTATTCATCTACCAAAATATCACATGTATCTCATAAATGTATATAAATATGATGTATAAATTTAAAAACCACTTGATTAAAACAGAAGCACGGGTCACTGTAAAATAATAACTCATCAAACCAGAGTGATAATTAAAAGACTTCAACAATAATATAAAAAGTTACATGAATGGAAAAAATCTCAATTATTTTAAAGCTCAGTTTTTTAAGTAATTAAAAACCTAATAAAAGCAACACAGCATTTATTTTGATTAAATGTAAAATCTTTTTATTTTAAGCCAGCTACCAAAAGGGTAATCTTTTGCAGTGTAATTGTTTTTCCTTAGATAATCTGGAAGTTGGACCTGATTAAAAGGACAGGTGAATTTAATCAAACACAGAAAAAAATGTTTCTAACATTATAAGTGCAACAATTAGATATATCAAGAAAAACAGAGTACAAAATCAAATTACATTGGTGAAAAATACTGCTTTTCTAGGCTTTCATGGTAAGTATTTTACTGTCAGGCCATAACAGCAAAGTTAGAAGCAGAGGAAAAAAGTTGCTGGAGTGTACAACAAAGCAAAAAGGCCTTTTCAAGGTTCTTGTGGTATTCTTTTTTTTTTCCTTTTACTATTTTTATTTTACACTATAAAAAACAACATCAACATACTGCTTTTCTTCACATTCACATGGGTTTTAGAAAATTATTGCCTTTTCCCTTGGAGAAATAACCAACAGACTAAAAGAAAGAAAAAAAAAGTAGTAGCACATTGCAAAATCTGTAAATCCCAGAAGTCCACAGGTTGAAGACAATCTCGAGGGGCAGGGAGGAAAACAACTGTCACAAGAGACATAAGCACACAGGACAGGAAGCTGAGGAAACCAGTGCTCAACACTACTGACTCAGGATACACAGCAAGTACCCTTCTCCTCCAGGCATCTACTGCCACCACCTCGAGGGGATGACTATTTTTGGTCTATGATCTGAAAAACTCTTTTCTCAAATGAAGAGTTGCTCTGAGAAGAGGTGGAATGAGACAAGTTCAAGTATGAATAAGAATCATGGCAAAGTCCAAGAACCCACGGCCAAAAAAAACAACCAAAAAGAGACAGCATCTTGCTACTTCAACCAACTGCCTCACTGGACCCAAGAGGGTATCTAAAAAACATTTCAGGCTTCAAATCAGGATACTGATCATGTCCCTACAAACCCTGTAGGGTTACTTTCCCAACTAGACAGTGATCAGCTTATGCCCTGAAGCAACGGAGACAGACATTGAAACTACCAAAGTTCAAAAAATAAGGTGGAAATTGTGCTTCCTTCAGAATGAATTGGCATCATAACTGCCTTTTCTCTTGGTCCAGCAACTTCTTTCTCCCATGTTGCTGCAGGTATTTATTGCCTTATGCTTGAAATGAAAAGGCAAACTTTGAGGTGCAAGGACTGGGCAGTCTGGAGAGGGAAGGGAGTCTGGAAGTACAGTAGTCAGCACATGCTGTGCTCCCCTAATGGCTTGGCCTTCCTTCAGTCCTGAGAACCTAACCTGAGGTCCGTCTGAAGTTCATTTGCAAGCCTGGTGACCACTCACTATCTCACTGGGGCAGCATGACAGAGTGAGATCTTCAGTATTGCACAGGTATGAAATGTCCATGAGTCTTAAAACCAAAAACTACAGTTGCTCTTGGGGCTGGGCTGGTTCCTCCATCCCAGTTTTAGGGGGATGTGGCCATGGCCACAGGGCTTCTGCTGAGTTCCAAGACTGTCGACTGGGTGGGCACCGGCGCCAGCACCGAGGCAGGGAATGTGCAGTAGGCACCCTGCGTGTCAGGGCTCAGTGTCTGTAAATGGCCTATCAATGAAGAGCCTGCTGCCTCCCCTTGGCAGGAGGGAGGCTGGGGGTTGGGCGTGGAGGGCAGGATCTCAGATTTGCACTGCAGAAGCTGGGCCATGAAGCCAAAGTTGGGTGAGACCATATGCCTCCTCTGCTTGATGTAATCGAAGGCCTCGTTCAGGTGGACCTGCTTGGTCTTCCTGAGGTAAGCCATGCAGATGGTGGGTGAACAGGAGATCCCAGCCTCCCAGTGGACCAGGACCTTGCCTCCCTTTTCCCTGACACCGTCAATGAAGTCTATTGCTTCTTGAAAGTAGGAGCTAATGTCAGCTGTGTGGCTGTCTTTCACAGGGATCCATTTGTAGTGTAGGTGGGTCGTGCAGGCCTCGGAGGTCCGTCGGGAGACATTCAGTAAGGCTGTGATGTGCAGGTTGGCGAGGAACTCGCACTTGGACGCATGGTAGGCACTTCCAAAGTAGAGGAAGGGAAGGATTTCAACTGGGTTGAAATGGTTACCCAGTAACCCATGACCTGGGTTACCCTGGTCATAAGCTGGCCTGTAGCTGACTGGTTTTCCGCACTGGCTGATGAGGGCTCGCTCACTCTCAATCATCTCTTGTGAAATGGGTTTTACATCCAGGCAACACTCGGGATATTCCGAGTAGAAGGTCTCATATCCCCCTTTGAGGAAGTACATCTGCGGGCAGGCAGGCAGGCGACCAGCGAGGTGCACGCAGCGCTCTCCTCTCGCAGCTTCCGCCAGTGGCGGCTACCCTGGTCCAGCACCACCATGGCCGCCATGCAGCCACCGCCCTCCTGCAGGAGCCACGCGACACGCACGCCGCCCCCTGGGGCAGCACGGAGTCCGCCGACACCGTGCCGCCCCGTGCCCGCCACAGCACCACCGAGTTGAAGCTGACGCTGAGCGAGCCACGCTCGAGGCGGGGAAGGCAAGGTAGGGCGGGCAGTCAAGCAGCGAGCACCGTGCCACAGCCTCCTTGCCGAGCATCTTGCGCAGCTGGCGCCGGTCGAGCGATGTGACCTTCAGGCCGCCGCCGCACAGCGGCCCCGTGCCGCGCACCCCGCGGGTGCCCACAGCCAGGGTGCCAGCGGGCGAGGAACAGGAGGGTGACTCGCCCGGTGCCCAAGTGGCAGCGCAACTCCGCGTTCCTGCCCGGAGCGCTGGACAACCACGCTGGCTGCTCACAGCCCTGGAAGCTGCGGATTCCACTGGCCGCACAACATTTTATGTGAATGAGTCTCTCCATGGTATTAAAACTTAAGGTAGGAGGAGGGGACTCAAGATGGCGCTGTGAGAACAACCCAGGATTGGAGCCCGCGTAGAATTCGCAAACGGTGAGTCAGTGCTGCATTTCCAGACTGATCTTTGTTGCCCACAGAACGGGGAAACTCCCAAGTATAAAAAGACACGGGACGCCAGGCAGTAGGTCTGCCTGGCGAAGCCGGCAGCCGGGGCGGCGGCGTCCGGCCCTACCCAGCAATCCCCACAGGGCGCGCTTGTCCGGGTGCCTTGTTGAACCGGCAACCTGAGACTTGAGAGGGCTGGACTTGAGACTGAACAAGACTTGCACAGTAGCCCAGCCCAGGGGATTGCAGGGACAGATCGCTTGGAATACCCAGTGGGACGAACAAAACCGCGATTTCAAACTATCCCGGGCAGACGGTCCGAGACGCTCTGTGGGGGAGGGGCGTCCACCACTACGGAGGCAACCTACCCCAACTGATATACACGCCCACTGCTGAGGCAGCCAGCCATTGCCGAGGCAACCCGCCCCAACTGAGATACACGCCCACTGCTGAGGCAGCCAGCCGTTGCCGAGGCAACCCGTCCCTACTGAGATACACGCCCACTGCTGACGCAGCCTGCCGTTGCTGAGGCAACATGCTACAACGAAGAAACTCCGCCGCAGGGCGTGGCGGAGACCACAGCAGAGCCGGCAGGAACAGCGCGAATCACACAACAGCAGGGCGGAGCCTCGGCAGCCAAACAGTGGCTAGTCTGCCTTTGAGCTGGGCAGGACACCTGATCGGACATCCAAAAATAAAGCCCAAACCCCTCAACACAGAGCATTTGAGAAAAAAAAAGGGTTGCTTAATGAGCTGTGTTGCAGCAGAATCAAACATAGCAGCCTAACAGCCCTGAATGAACAACAGAGTGCACAGCTCAGCAATTAAACCCCTATAAAGTACAAACTGTCTCCTCAAGCAGCTCCCTGACCCCTCTATATCCAAAAGACTGTCATTAGGCAGGCATCATCCTGGGACAAAGAGAGCAGAAAAAGAAACTGGTAGCATCCCTCGCTGTGCCACGGCTACTAGAGGTGCACCCCAGACAAGCAGGGTCTGGAGCGGACCTCAACAGTCGTACAGCGAAGGGGCTAGACTGGTAGAAGGAAAACCAAGCAACAGAAATACTTCATCATCAACATTCTGGGTGTCCACTCAGAGACCCAAATGAAAAGTCAGCAACTACGCAGACGACCAGCAAACAAATCCACAAAGATGGGAAGAAACCAGCGCAAAAAGGAGGAAAACACCCGAAACCAGAACACATCGCCTCCTAGAAAGGACCAAGACTCCTCACCAGCAAGGGAACAAAGCTGAATGGAGAATGACTGTGACGAAATGACGGAATTAGACTTCAGAAGATGGATAATGAGAAACTTTTGTGAGCTAAAAGATCATGTATTAAATCAATGCAAAGAAACGAAGAACCTTGAAAAAAGATTTGAAAAAAGATTCGAGGAAATGATAACAAGAATGGATACCTTAGAGAGGAATATGAATGAATTAAAGGAGCTGAAAAACACAATACGAGAACTTCGCGAAGCAAACGCAAGTTTCAATAGCCGAATTGACCAAGCAGAAGAAAGAATATCTGAAGTCGAAGACCAACTCAATGAAATAAAACGAGAAACCAAGATCAGAGAAAAAAGCGCAAAAAAGAATGAACAAAGTCTCCAAGAAATGTGGGACTATGTGAAAAGACCTAACCTACGTTTGATAGGTGTACCAGAAGGGGACGAAGAGAATGAATCCCAGCTAAAAAATACTCTTCAGGACATCATCCAGGAAAATTTCCCCCACCTAGCAAGACAAGCCAACACTCAATTGCAGGAAATACAGAGAACACCACAAAGATATTCCGCAAGAAGAGCAACCCCAAGGCACATAATCGTCAGATTCAATAGGGTTGAAATAAAGGAGAGAATACTAAGGGCAGCCAGAGAGAAAGGTCGGGTCACCCACAAAGGGAAGCCCATCAGACTCACAGCAGATCTCTCGGCAGAAACACTACAAGCCAGAAGAGAGTGGGGGCCAATATTCAACATTCTTAAAGAAAAGAACTTTCAACCCAGAATTTCATATCCAGCCAAACTGAGCTTCAGAAGTGAAGGAAGAATAAAATCCTTTGCGAACAAGCAAGTACTCAGAGATTTTGTCACCACCAGGCCTGCTTTACAAGAGCTCCTAAAAGAGGCACTACACATAGAAAGGATCAATCAGTACCAGCCATTACAAAATCACACTGAATGCTAAAGAGCTTCAACATAATGAAGAATCTACAACAACTAACAGGCAAAACAGCCACTTAGAATCAAAATGGCAGTATCAAATTCACACATAACAATATTAACCCTAAATGTAAATGGACTAAATGCACCAATCAAAAGACACAGACTGGCAAATTGGATAAAAATCCAAAACCCATCAGTGTGCTGTATCCAGGAAACCCATCTCACATGCAAGGATACACAAAGGCTCAAAATAAAGGGATGGAGGAAGATTTACCAAGCTAATGGAAAGCAAAAAAAAGCAGGAGTTGCAATTCTCATCTCTGATAAAATAGACTTTAAAGCAACAAAGATCAAAAGAGACAAAGAAGGCCATTACATAATGGTAAAAGGATCGATACAACAAGAAGAGCTAACGATCCTAAACATATATGGACCCAACACAGGAGCACCCAGATACATAAGGCAAGTTCTTAATGACTTACAGAAGGACTTAGACTCCCACACAATAATAATGGGAGACTTTAACACTCCACTGTCAATACTAGACAGATCAACCAGACAGAAAATCACCAAGGATACCCAGGGCTTGAACTCAGACCTGGAGCAAGCAAACCTGGTGGACATTTACAGAACTCTCCACCCCAAATCCACAGAATACACATTCTTCTCAGCACCACATCACACCTACTCTAAAATTGACCACATAATTGGAAGTAAAGCACTGCTCAACAAATGCAAAACAACTGAAATCATAACAAACAGCCTCTCAGACCATAGTGCAATCAAGTTAGAACTCAGAATTCAGAAACCGACCCAGAACCGCACAGCTTCATGGAAACTGAACAACTGGCTCCGGAATGTTGACTGGGTAAACAACGAAATGAAGGCAGAAATAAAGAAGTTCTTCAAAACAAATGAGAACGAAGACACAACGTGCCAGAACCTCTGGGACACATTTAAAGCAGTCTCTAGAGGAAAGTATATAGCAATAAGTGCCCATATGAGGAGAATGAAGAGATCCAAAATTGACACCCTATCGTCAAAATTGAAAGAGCTAGAGGAGCAAGATCAAAAAAACTCAAAACCCAGCAGAAGACAAGAAATAACTAAGATCAGAGCTGAGCTGAAGGAGATTGAGACACGAAAAACCCTTCAAAAAATCAATAAATCCAAGAGCTGGTTTTTTGAAAAGATCAACAAAATAGACAGACCACTAGCCAGATTGATTAAAAAGAAAAGAGAGAACAACCAAATAGATGCAATAAAAAATGATAAAGGGGAAATCACCACAGATTCCACAGAAATTCAAACCATCATCAGAGAATATTACAAACAACTCTATGCGCATAAACTAGTAAACCTGGAAGAAATGGATAAATTCCTGGACTCCTGTGTCCTCCCAAGCCTAAACCAGGAGGAAGCTGAAACTATGAATAGACCAATAACAAGGTCTGAAGTTGAGGCAGCAATTAAGAGCCTACCTCACAAAAAAAGCCCAGGTCCAGACGGGTTCACAGCTGAATTCTACCAGACACACAAGGAGGAGCTGGTACCATTCCTTCTAAAACTATTTCAAACAATCCAAAAAGAGGGAATCCTTCCCAAATCATTTTATGAGACCAACATCATCCTGATACCAAAACCCGGCAGAGACCTAACGAGAAAAGAAAACTTCAGGCCAATATCCATGATGAACATAGATGCAAAAATCTTCAATAAAATATTGGCAAGCCGATTGCAACAGCAAATCAAAAAACTTATTCATCATGATCAAGTAGGATTCATCCCAGGGATGCAAGGCTGGTTCAACATACGCAAGTCTATCAACGTAATTCACCACATAAACAGAACCAAAAACAAAAACCACATGATTATCTCAATTGACGCAGAGAAGGCATTTGACAAAATTCAACAGCCCTTTATGCTAAAAACCCTCAATAAACTCAGTATCGATGGAACGTATCTCAAAGTAATAAAAGCTATTTATGACAAACCAACAGCCAATATCATACTGAATGGGCAAAAACTGGAAGCATTCCCTTTGAAATCTGGTACTAGACAAGGATGCCCTCTCTCACCACTCCTATTCAATATAGTACTGGAAGTTCTAGCCAGAGCAATCAGGCAAGAAAAAGAAATAAAGGGTATTCAAATAGGAAAGGTGGAAGCCAAATTGTCTCTATTTGCAGACGACATGATAGTATACCTAGAAGACCCCATCGCCTCAGCCCAAAAACTCCTGAAACTGATAAACAACTTCAGCAAAGTCTCAGGATATAAAATCAATGTGCAAAAATCACAAGCATTCGTCTACACCAATAACAGACTTAAAGAAAGCCAAATCAAGAGCGAACTGCCATTCGCAATTGCTACAAAAAGAATAAAATACCTTGGAATACAACTCACAAGGAACGTAAGGGACCTCTTCAAGGAGAACTACAAACCACTGCTCAACGAAATCATAGAGGACACAAACAGATGGAGAAACATTCCATGTTCATGGTTAGGAAGAATTAATATCGTGAAAATGGCTATACTGCCCAAAGTAATTTACAGAATCAACGCTATCCCCATCAAACTACCATTGACTTTCTTCACAGAACTGGAAAAAACCACCATGAACTTCATATGGAACCAAAAGAGAGCCCGCATAGCCAAGTCAATTCTAAGCAAAAAGAACACAGCGGGGGGCTTCACACTACCGGATTTCAAACTATACTACAAGGCTACAGTAATCAAAACAGCATGGTACTGGTACCAAAACAGAGATATAGACCAATGGAACAAAACAGAGGCACCAGAGGCAACACAACATACATACAACTATACAATCTTTGATAAACCTGACAAAAACAAGCAATGGGGCAAGGATTCCATGTTTAACAAATAGTGTTGGGAAAACTGGCTAGCCATGTGCAGAAAGCAGAAACTGGACCCCTTCCTGACACCTTACACTAAAATTAACTCCAGATGGATTAAAGACTTAAACAGAAGACCTGGCACCATAAAAACCCTAGAAGGAAATCTAGGCAAAACTATCCAGGACATAGGAGTAGGCAAGGACTTCATGAACAAAACACCAAAAGCATTGGCAACAAAAGCCAAAATAGACAAATGGGACCTAATGAAACTCCACAGCTTCTGCACGGCAAAAGAAACAGTCACTAGAGTGGATCGGCAACCAACAGAATGGGAAAAAATTTTCGCAGTCTACCCATCTGACAAAGGGCTGATATCCAGAATTTACAAACAACTCAAGCAGATTTACAGGAAAAAAACAAGCCCATTCAAAAGTGGGCAAAGGATATGAACAGATACTTTACGAAAGAAGACATATATGAGGCCAACAATCATATGAAAAAATGCTCATCGTCACTGGTCATCAGAGAGATGCAAATCAAAACCACATTGAGATACCATCTCACGCCAGTTAGAATGGCGATCATTAAAACATCTGGAGACAACAGATGCTGGAGAGGATGTGGAGAAAAAGGAACACTTTTACACTGTTGGTGGGAGTGTAAATTAGTTCAACCATTGTGGAAGACAGTGTGGCGATTCCTCAAGGCCTTAGAAATAGAAATTCCATTTGACCCAGCAATCCCATTACTGGGTATATATCCAAAAGACTATAAATCATTCTACTATAAGGACACATGTACACGAATGTTCATTGCAGCACTGTTTACAATAGCAAATACCTGGAATCAACCCAAATGCCCATTGATAATAGACTGGATTGGAAAAATGTGGCACATATACACCATGGAATATTATGCAGCAATCAGAAATGATGAGTTCGTGTCGTTTGTAGGGACATGGATGAATCTGGAAAACATCATCCTCAGCAAACTGACACAAGAACAGAAAATGAAACACCGCATATTCTCACTCATAGGTGGGTGATGAAAAATGAGAACACATGGACACAGAAAGGGGAGTACTAAACACTGGGGTCTATTGGGGGGAAAAGGGGAGGGCCAGTGGGAGGGGGAGGTGGGGAGGGATAGCCTGGGGAGAAATGCCAAATGTGGGTGAAGGGGAGAAGCAAAGCAAAGCACACTGCCATGTGTGTACCTACGCAACTGTCTTGCATGCTCTGCTCATGTACCCCAAAACCTATAATCCAATAAAAAATTAAAAAAAAAAAAAACTTAAGGTAGGAATGTGTGCCTGCAAATCATGTGCAGTGAGATACAGCAAAAGATGAACCACTAGAATATTGCTCTGAGAAATTTGGAAATGAAACTTTTATTTCAACAAGTGAAATTATCATGTAAATGAATAGGAGAGCATTTTTAACCTGTAGCTAGGGAAATTGAATAGATTTCCAGGAAAGAAATGGCAGAAACAGAAACTGTAGTTTAGAATAAGGATGTTAAAGACACAGATTTGTGCTTGTAAATCAAACCCCTTGCAACTTTATGAAGAGCAAATACATATTTTAAGAAAGTTTCATAGTTTCAAATGTTGAGGATCAGATTCTGGTCAGGTATCAGTGTACGCTTGCTACCAATGTTCACTTTTTAGAAAAACACATAGTTTTTCTTTTCACAACACGAGAACTTCATGAAGCATGCACAAGTTTCAATAGCCAAATTGACCAAGCAGAAGAAAGAATATCAGAAATCCAAGATCAACTCAATGAAATAAAACAATAAACAAAGATTAGAGAAAAAAACGCAAAAAGGAATGAACAAAGTCTCCAAGAAATGTGGGACTATGTGAAGAGACCTAATCTACGATTGACAGGTGTACCAGAATGTGACGAAGAGAACAAATCCAAGCTGGAAAATACTCTTCAGGATATTATCCAGGAAAATTTCACCAAGCTAGCAAGGCAAGCCAAC
Organism: Callithrix jacchus; assembly: GCF_049354715.1. NCBI lineage: Eukaryota > Metazoa > Chordata > Mammalia > Primates > Cebidae > Callithrix > Callithrix jacchus. Next base: position 24,137,224 of record NC_133510.1, on the reverse strand, counting down.
ACTCAAATCCAGGAAATACAGAGAACACCACAAAGATATTCCGCAAGAAGAGCAACCCCAAGGTACATAATCATCAGATTCACCAGGGTTGAAATGAAGGAAAAAATACTAAGGGCAGCCAGAGAGAAAGGTCAGGTCACCCAGAAAGGGAAGCCCATCATACTCACAGCAGATCTCTCAGCAGAAATTCTACAAGCCAGAAGAGAGTGGGAGCCAATATTCAACATCCTTAAAGAAACAAACTTTCAACCCAGAATGTCATATCCAGCTAAACTGAGCTTCATAAGTGAAGGAGAAATAAAATCCTTTGCGAACAAGCAAGTACTCAGAGATTTTGTCACCACCAGGCCTGCTTTACAAGAGCTCCTGAAAGAGGCACTACACATAGAAAGAAACAAACAGTACCAGCCATTCCAAAAACACACTAAATGCTAAAGATCATCAACCAAATGAAGAATGTGCATCAACTGACGGGCAAAACAGCCAGCTAGCATCAAAATGGCAGGATCAAATTCACACATAACAATATTAACCCTAAATGAAAATGGACTAAATGCACAAATCAAAAGACACAGACTGGCAAATTGGTTGAAAAACCAAAACCCATCAGTGTGCTGTATCCAGGAAACCCATCTCACATGCAAGGATATACAAAGGCTCAAAATAAAGGGATGGAGGAAGATTTTCCAAGGAAATGGAGAGCAAAAATAAAAAGGAGGAGTTGCAATTCTCATCTCTGATAAAATAGACTTTAAAGCAACAAAGATCAAAAGAGACAAAGAAGGTCATTACATAATAATAAAAGGATCGATACAACAAGAAGAGCTAACGATCCTCAATATATATGGACCCAATACAGGAGCACCCAGATATAAAGGCAAGTTCTTAATGACTTACAAAGAGACTTAGACTCCCACGCAATAATAGTGGGAGAATTTAACACTCCAATGTCAATATTAGATCAACCAGACAGAAAATTAACAAGGATATTCAGGGCTTGAACTCAGACCTGGAGCAAGCAAACCTGATAGACATTTACAGAACTCTCCACCCCAAATCCACAGAATATACATTCTTCTCAGCACCACATCACACCTACTCTAAAATTGACCACAAAATTGGAAGTAAAGCACTCCTGATCAAATGCAAAACAACTGAAATCATAACAAACAGTCTCTCAGACCATAGTGCAATCAAGTTAGAGCTCAGAATTCAGAAACTAACCCAGAACCGCACAGCTTTATGGAAACTGAACAACTGGCTCTTGAATGTTGACTGGATAAACCATGAAATAAAGGCAGAAATAAAGAAGTTCTTCCAAACCAATGAGAACGAAGACACAACATGCCAGAATCTCTGGAACACATTTAAAGCAGTCTCTAGAGAAAAATATATAGCAATAAGTGCCCATATGAGAAGAGTGGAGAGATCCAAAATTGACACACTATCATCAAAATTGAAAGAGCTGGAGGAGCAAGATAAAAAAAAACTCAAAACCTAGAAGAAGACAAGAAATAACTAGGATCAGAGCTGAACTGAAGAAGACAGAGACACAAAAAACCGTTAAAAAAATCAAGAAATCCAAGAGCTGGTTTTATGAAAAGATCAACAAAATAAACACACCACTAGCCAGACTGATAAAAAAGAAAAGAGAGAACAATCAAATAGATGCAATATAAAACGATAAAGGGGAAATAACCACAGATTCCACAGAAATTCAAACCATCATCAGAGAATATTACAAACAACTCTATGCACATAAACTAGTAAACCTGGAAGAAACGGATAAATTCCTGGACACCTGTGTCCTCCCAAGACTAAACAAGGAGGAAGCTGAAACTATGAATAGACCAATAACAAGGTCTGAAGTTGAGGCAGCAATTAAGAGCCTACCACCCAAAAAAAGCCCGGGTCCAGATGGGTTCACAGCCGAATTCTACCAGACACACAAAGAGGAGCTGGTACCATTCCTTCTAAAACTATTCCAAATAATCCAAAAAGAGGGAATCCTTCCCAAATCATTCTATGAGACCAACATCATCCTGTTACCAAAACCCAGCAGAGACCCAACAGGAAAAGAAAACTTCAGGCCAATATCCATGATAAACATAGATGCAAAAATCTTCAATAAAATACTGGCAAGCCGATTGCAACAGCACATCAAAAAACTTATCCATCATGATCAAGTAGGATTCATCCCGGGGATGCAAGGCTGGTTCAACATATGCAAGTCTATAAATGTAATTCACCACATAAACAGAACAAAAAACAAAAACCACTTGATTATCTCAATTGATGCAGAGAAGGCATTCAACAGAATTCAACAGCCCTTTATGCTAAAAACCCTCAATAAACTCGGTATCGATGGAATGTATCTCAAAGTAATAAAAGCTATTTACGATCAACAGCCAATATCATACTGAATGGACAAAAACTGGAAGCATTCCCTTTGAAATCTGGCACTAGACAAGGATGCCCTCTTTCACCACTCCTATTCAATATAGTTCTCGAAGTTCTAGCCAGAGCAATCAGGCAAGAAAAAGAAATAAAGGGTATTCAAATAGGAAAGGTGGAAGCCAAATTATTTCTATTTGCAGACCACATGAGAGTATACCTAGAAGACCCCATAGCCTCAGCCCAAAAACTCCTGAAACTGATAAGCAACTTCAGCAAAGTCTCAGGATATAAAATCAATGTGTAAAAAACACAAGCATTCCTATACACCAATAACAGACTTAAAGAAAGCCAAATCAAGAATGAACTGCCATTCACAATTGCTACAAAAAGAATAAAATACCTAGGAATACAACTCACAAGAAACGTAAGGGACCTCTTCAAGGAAAACTACAAGCCACTGCTCAACGAAATCAGAGAGGGCACAAATAGATGGAGAAACATTCCATGTTCATGGTTAGGAAGAATTAATATCGTGTGAATGGCTATACTGCCCAAAGTAATTTACAGAATCAATGCTATCCCCATCAAGCTACCATTGACTTTCTTCACAGAACTGGAAAAAAACCACCATGAACTTCATATGGAACCAAAAGAGAGCCCACATAGCCAAGTCAATTCTAAGCAAAAAGAACACAGCGGGGGCATCACACTACTGGATTTCAAACTATACTACAAGGCTACAGTAATCAAAACAGCATGGTACTAGTACCAAAACAGAGATATAGACCAATGGAACAAAACAGAGGCATTGGAGGCAACATAACATATCTACAACCATACAATCTTTGATAAACCCGACAAAAACAAGCAATGGGGAAAGGATTCCCTGTTTAACAAATGGTGTTGGGAAAACTGGCTAGCCATGTGCAGAAAGCAGAAACTGGACCCCTTCCTGACACCTTACACTAAAATTAACTCCAGATGGATTAAAGACTTAAACGTAAGACCAGGCACCATAAAAACCCTAGAAAAAATCTAGGCAAAACCATTCAGGACATAGGAGTAGGCAAGGACTTCATGACACATATACACTACGGAATATTATGCAGTAATCAAAAATGATGAGTTCGTGTCATTTGTAGGGACATGGATGAATCTGGAGAACATCATTCTCAGCAAACTGACACAAGAACAGAAAATGAAATACCGCATATTCTCACTCATAGGGGGCGATGTAAAATGAGAACACATGGACACAGGGAAGGGAGTACTAAACACTGGGGTCTATTGGGGGGAATAGGGGAGGGACAGCGGGGGGGGTGCTGGGGTGGGATAGCCTGGGGAGAAATGCCAAATATGGGTGAAGGGGAGGAAGGCAGCAAAACACACTGCCATGTGTGTACCTATGCAACTGTCTTGCATGTTCTGCACATGTACCCCAAAACCTAAAATGCAATAAAAAAAAGAAAAGAAAAACACATAGTTTTTTTAATTCAGTGTCACTCAATCACACACAAAACCTCTTTTATAACACCCATCTTATATAACTCTTCTTTAACTTGCCTAGACCTTTTATAATGTTTTTAAAACCTCCAGTCTTAGTCTTATAATTTATTTTTGGGGACAACCAATTATTTTATCTTAGGACAGAAAATTAAGTAAGATTTTTTTCATACAGAATGATATTTTAAAATTTGTATTTTGATTAAAAACCTAGATATCATTAGTCTTTTTATAAAAAAACTAATAAATCTTTTTTTAAAAAGACTAATTTTTTTATAAAAGTCTAATAACTTTATAAAATTTAAGATGTTAGAAGAAACTTATTTAACAATTTGTTTTAATTTTTTAACTTATTTGAATATTATCTGACATTTAATGAGTATCTAATATTTAACTTAACATAAGGTAACTTTTAAGATTTTAAGTTATATGAAAACTTAATTTACAAACATTATTTTATTAGTAATTATCCAGCTTATTTATTAACAATTATATCTGGATTACTTATGAAAATGTAGATATTAGAGCTACTCATTTTAAGTTATTTTTTATTAACCAATTTGTAGCTAGTTAATATCAGATGTTTAAGCAAGAAGATTAGAATTAAATAAGTGTACACCTCATTGTTAACTCAGAAAATATATTTTTATTATACTGTAATTAACTTAATTAAATGTATTATTAACTAATTATAATCCATTAAATTTTAATAATGCCTAAATATAACCCTAACCCTATTCAATTATTAAATTAATACTATTATATTATTAATTCAATATCAATTATTAAATTAATCTTATTTATTAAAAAATATACAAACATTATTTTGTTTGAAACTGGGTTTATAGGTTTATGACTAACATATCTAGTAGGGGCAGATATAAAACTGACCAGTTAACTCAGGCAAAAATGTATGTTGACAATTTTGAAAACATTTCTACTTTTATTTTATTAACAACTTAAAAACAATCTATTTATTTGAAATGTATTTAAGTCATGTGAACTAAATAAAACATTTGTGTAATTAAAATGTATTTTATATGCATGCCCATTTATCCTAATAAAATTTTTAAAGAAATTCCTGGCCAAAAACAGCACATTTTATCATTTAGACTTAATATATAATGTAATATATGTACATATGTAGAAACACTTCTAAACATATATCCATAGAGAGAAAGAGACCTTATAGCTTAGATTTTAGTCATAAAGTAGTAAAACATTTAACTCATCAGTTGATTACAAACATTTGAATCTAAATCTTTTTTTTGTTTGACAAAATGGGATAAGGCTAAACCTTAAGTTTTCTTTTCTTTTAGTTTGGCTTTGTCAAGACGCAGTTTTACAAAGGCTGTGAACCAAATTTTGGAGACAGACAGTTGAGTCAGTTACCAACATTCTGGATCAGACAAGGAATAGTTAACTTTGCAACTGTGACTCGATTATGTGAGGAGGCCCCCAGAAGATTTTAACAAGGTTCATACTGTATTTTCTTGATCTCAACTACTTGTCTTCAGTCATAATAATGTTGCTATTCCTTTTGGTACAAGAAAGGGTGTCTTTTACATGGGAATTTCACCTTTTGCTTTTAAGAAATGGCATAAAAGTAAAAACGATTTTATTTTATATTTTCTGACTTTCAAGTGTTCAAGTGTTTTTGTTTTGGTTTGGTTTATTTTGTTTGAGACAGTCTCCCTCTGTTGCCAGGCTGGAGTGCAGTGGTGTGATCTTGGCTCGCTGCAACCTCTGCCTCCTGGGTTCAAGTGATTCTCCGGCCTCAGCCTCCCGGGCAGCTGGGACTACAGGCATGCACCACCATGCCTGGCTAATTTTTGTATTTGTCGTAGAGAGGGTTTCACCGTGTTGGCCATGATGGTCTTGATATCTTAATGTTGTGATCTGGCCACCTCAGCCTTCCAAAGTACTGGGATTACAGGCGTGAGCCACTGTGCCTGGCCCCAAGTGTTTCTGTTTACATAACCAGTATACCAGAATATTTGAGGAGCTTGGAAAAAAAGTTTAGCTTAGAGAAAGATAAAGAGGAGGAATTATAAGAGAAGGGGAAAGCCCTGGAGAGGAAAGCATGTCAGCTAGCTTTGAGATACTGTTTTGTACCAAGGCACTCAATTAAGACATGAGGCTTATTTGGAGTACATAATTTTATAGCTGTGGTCTTTTAGTTGAGATTTAAGAATAGACTTTTGAATGATCTCTGCAAGTTTTGAATATGTTACCAGCTGGAGTTCCAGAAAATATGTTGGCATGGCTTTAAACTTTGAGAATCCATTTGTAACTAAATTTATCTAGGTGATTTTGTTTAATGCCAAATACACAAAAGCCAATTAAATGCAAGCACTGATTATGAAAAAGCCAAATAAACCCAAGAAGGAAGATCAGCTGCCTTCTCCAACTGAAGGAAAAAAGAAAAATGCTTTTGTAGAGGCTTCAGTCTGTAAAGAGAAATCCTGTCACCCAGACCTCACAGCTGAGATCTGCTAGGAGGAAAATAGTTCTCCCTAACAGGAGATCTTCCAATCAGAGGGAGAAAGACATCTCCAAGCAAAATCCAAATAAAACAGAAGTCAACTAAAATTGGGAGTTGAGTCCAAGAGACTCACCAGGGAGAAATGAGGCAACCTGCAGAAGCAGTGGAGTCATGAGAGTCAATGAGCCCCTGTGTGAGTACATCATGCCCTAGCACTGTGGACCAGTGATTCTCCCAAACTGAGTCAGCTTTGGAACTCAGCTTGACACCAAGTAGGTCAAAATCAAAATAAAATATAGAGACAGATCTCTGCATTTAAAATGTTTTACTAGAGAGTTGAGAATTGTAATTTGGCATAAATGCAGGGACCAGGGGGGTCTTTGGTTTGTCTAAAGAACAAAACAAAGATTGGAGGTGTTATTAAAAAAAGAAAGTTATGTATTGTTTTGAAAGAAAGTTTGCTAGCTCTAGTAAAGTTTTGAGGAGCTGGCAAGTTCTGATTGGTGTCTGACAGTGGTGGGTAAAACCAGTCTTGCAGTCACTAAAATAATAAAAGTTATTTTAGTAACTGTTAGACAAAACTGGTTTTAGGCTACAACAGGCAGTTTTAGCAACTAGGTTTGTAGAGAATTGTATTTTTGAAGCAACGCTATGTGCCCTGAGTGCCTTTTTCCCCTGGCCTGTCTACTCTGTTTTCGTTGCATATGACAAGAATGACCCCATTTGTTTCATTAACTTTTACAGATCAAAGAAAGTATAATATTCTTTTGGTTAAAGCCAATTAGCAAATGCAGATGGTGTATGATCTCCTTTTCACCTTCACTCTTAAAGCCCTTCCCCATTTTGTTTTGGCAGATTTAATTCAGACCGAACTAAAATTTTAGTTCAGACTTTTCCCTGTGGTAATAGTCTTGAAAAAAATAGCCATTGTCTGTGTGACACTGTTCAGTGCAATTCTTGCTCTGTCAGAAGGTACTTCATCTTTCCAGTTATATCTTTGTGGGCTCCAGTTTTACACTTTGTTCAATAGGTTATAATCTCCTATTCTGGTACTCAAATTGTTTCAAATTCAGACATGAAAGTCCTGTCAAAGTGCCATGTCTATCCTTGATCTCCAAAATCATTTTCTGGCTTAAAGTTTAAAAAAACTCAGCAGAATACCTGTAACCATTTTTGCCAGTGCTTGAAGTGGGTTTTATGTGTAGCCTGATTCATAAGAATAAATTAACCAGACAGATACAAAACTTCAACTTTGTTTAATTAAAAAAAATACTTTGTTTGTTTCATCCTTAATAATTTTATTTCTTGTTGCCCTATTATCTAAGACGTTAAATTAGTGTATTTTTTTCCTGCAAATCCATTTTCTTTCTGTGTAGCATCTAGCTGTTGCTGTACCATCGTCACTGAGGTAGGCACATCCTTCACTCCCTTTCATGACAAACCTGCAACAAAGGGATTAACCATTATGTAGTCATGTGATTTCTTCCTTGCCCACTGACAGCTTTAAACAAAGATTCTACTTGTTTAAAGTGCTGAAAGGTGTGCTATGGCACAGTTCTCTCTTGCTAGTGTTGAGATACCTATACTAGTTTGGAGCAAAAGAGTTTCTTTTCAAAGAATTTGTATATGTTAAACTGGCATTAGGTTAGTTACATGTAATCAGTGGAGCTACCAGTTCATATAAACCAATGGTTTTCAATTAGGGGTGATTTTGCTTCCAAACCAAGAAACACTTGACAATATCTGGAGATTTTTTTTTATTGTCACAATTGGAGGAAGAGGTTGAGTAGGGTGTATCGTTTCTGTCATCTAGTGGGTAGAATCCAGGGATGATGCCTACATCCTACAATGCACAAAGAAAAGTACCCCTTTTCCATGACAGAGAAGTATTCAGCACAAAATATCAGTAGTATTTCTATTGAGAAACTCTAACATAAACTAAGTGGCTGAGTGACTGAGAGTCACCATTTAGGGTGTGGACACACATTTTGCAAATTATAATGCTAAGATAGGAAGCCCAGAACAAATTGAATAATAGTGAAATTGCAAATGAAACCAGATTAAAATGAACATCAAATCTAAATTGATCTGTAAAAGACATCAGAAAATCAGCAATAAAAAGTTAAAAGAAGAGGCATATAATTGGACAGGATAGTTTATAATCAGACAAAAATTTAAATTGGGGTGGGGGGAATTGTGTATATGAATCTCAGGTCTTTATTTTCAAAATTGCCAACTAGGAGATTTGTTCCCTTATATCTTAATTTCCAAACTTCATGGTTGATTCCTTAAATAAATCTCAATATATACTCAATCTCTCCTTCATCTTTCTAACATGTACAAAAATACTGGGCTCTAGAGAAATTTAGTTAAAGCATACATTCTAGAGAAGGCTGCACTATCTAAATATAAGTAATTCCAGAAAGAAATAAACTCACGATTTCTTAAATTTAGCTCCATCTACCCATTGTCCTGTTTGATTTTTTGCCATCTTCAGCCCAATCCAGTGATCAGAACTGCATTTGTAGCGCCTAAGAAAATCCTTTAGAGACAAAATTAATTTCAAAATTATACATGTCAATTTTTACTACAACCTATTGTGTACCTCTTGTTTTGTAGGTTGTAAAGTGCAAGGCAACAACTGTTCATCTCCTGGCTTCACTAGAAAATAGCTATAGAATTTTTTTTTAACTACTTTATTTTTTCTCTGACCTTCATTTTTCTGATTTGTGAAACAAATATGTGAGATACATTTTCTTTAAATATGATTCTAAATTGATAAATGTTCAATTTGAATATCTATTCCTTCACAATTTTCAAACTGTAAGCTACAAGAAAGCCAAGGTTTGAAATTGAGCCCTTGCATAGCATTTCTAATATTTGCTTATTCTATTTGTCCACTTCCCAGTAAACAGTAGAAGCTTCATTGTAGTGTTATGTCTTACTTCAGTTTATCTCCCCAAACTACATACGTAAACACTCACAACACACACCCTCATATATCCAGTTTCTTTGTAATCTAATTATCAATTTTTATTTTTCTGCTAAACATTTAAATTTCCAAATACATTATTCAGAAATAAATACAATGTTTTTATCCTGACATTTCTCCTGCTGATGTATTGTTTAACTTACTAATACCCTCCAATTTTTCTTTAATCATAGAATTATATGAGAAAGTCCTTGAGGCTACTCTGCTGCTAAATAGCTTAGAAATTACAAGCTTCACATTGTATCACTCTACTTTTGAATTTAAGATACATATAAAGAAATTAAGCCAAATCACAACACTATGGTCAAATTCCGTCTACCCCAACAGTGACACCTGTAGCTTTTGGCGTTTTAATACACCATCTTCACAGCATTGAATAAACCAATTTGAAAAAAATTAATTAGTTGAGCTAAGTTTGGGTTTGCAAATAGACAGATTAATAAAAACACTGTCATACATTCAAAGGCCTTCATTTATAGTGAGGAAAATAATGTAAGCATAATGTTAGAAAATATTCTACTAGATATGGAGAAGTTACAAGTGTAATGAATACAATGTGAAATTGGAATTTACAGAAAAAAATATATGAGTCTTTAAGGGAAACTTTGATACAGGATGTGCTCCAAGAGAGGAGTAGAATATTCCATGTAAATGCAGATGCCCAAGGAAAAGAGGGTAATTCATAGTCTAGACTCAGGAAAGAACTTCAGGAAAGGCTTCAGGAGAGAGCTTGAGTGGTCCTGGTGACAGAGAACTGGGAGATTTCCTAGGCCTGCTCTATGAAAAGTGTTAGCATTATTTGCTCAGTGAAAGCTTGCCCCATTTTAGCCCTTTTTTAGAAGTGAAATAATTCTAAATAGGTGGAAATAGATATAAAAGTATTTTGTAAGACAAACTTTACTACCACATACTATTTTGTAATCAAAATGCACATTTAAACTATTTTAAATAATCCTTTAAAATTCTTATGTAAATTTCTTCTCCACTCCACAGACAGCTTTACTTCACTCTCTTTGTCACTTAGATTTTGCCAGTGTATATATTACATAGTAGTAACCCATGATATTCAAAATATATTAGGATATTTTATGATCAGTGTTTTTTCTTCATCCAAACAATACAAGCATTCTTCCCTGATAAATTTGAAGATTTCTCTTAAGTTTAAAACAAATTATTTTTATGTACTCCTGGTCTTTACATTCCATGATCCTCACTGTTTAGTCAGTCCTCACTGACAATATTCCTAGAGTGAATGTATTTATTTGAATATTGATTGTCTTTACATTTCTTCATCTTTCCTTTTATTAACATTCATTATTTTTCCATCTTGCTGCTTGTATAGCTTTTTTTCCCACCAAGAGGAACTGTAAGGAACAGAGGATTTCATAGAATGTTCATTTTCTTTCTTTTTCTTTTCTTTTTTTTTTTTTTTTTTTTGAGACAGAGTTTCGCTCTCGTTACCCAGGCTGGAGTGCAATGGCGCGATCTCAGCTCACTGCAACCTCCGCCTCCTGGGTTCAGGCAATTCTCTTGCCTCAGCCTCCTGAGTAGCTGGGATTACAGGCATGTGCCACCATGCCCGGCTAATTTTTTTTTTTTTTTTTTTTGTATTTTTAGTAGAGACGGGGTTTCCCCATGTGGACCAGGATGGTCTTGATCTCTTGACCTCATGATCCACCCGCCTTGGCCTCCCAAAGTGCTGGGATTACAGGCCTGAGCCACTGCGCCCAGCAGAATGTTCATTTTCAAAGGTCTTCCAAAATTCAGCAGCAACACTTTTGACTAAAGAAGCCCTATGATGTTAAGCTTGCATCTTAATTCTTGATTTACAGTATCTACTCCTAATCCATCTAGCTTTTAACATTTTATTACCTTTTGTTTCTTGCAAAATAATTTTGTTTCCTTGCACTGACCTATAAACTGGCCCTGCCTGATTCACATGCATTTAAATATGAACCAATCTTCAGGCAGATTGCATAAATAAATTTTGTTTACCACAAAGGCAACACACAACTGTCTTTTAACAATGTGGACTCTTGTGCTACCCTGCTTTTCATTGAAACGCTTAATAGCAAATTATTTGCAAAAAAAAAATATTTTTAATCAAGCTATACGACCTTTTATATTTTCTTTTCTTGCTTAAAGAGACCAAACAAAGGTAAGTAAAAATGTATGTTTACAATATAAGTGACTAGGGGAAAGAATAAATTTCACGAATGCAGAGGTGTGGTTTTATAATCCCATTTTAAAGTTCTTGGAGAGTCTCATTACTCATCAAGATTTTGTCATGTAAATCAAAATTTATTCGACAAGGATTCGTTAGACTTTTCATTTGTACCTGATTTTGTGCAGTAATGATATGGATAAAATTTCAGAGAAGACATGGCCATGCTCACTGAAAATTTATACTCTGGGATAGGAGGAAACTTTTGATTTTCCTCTTTATTGCATTACTGGTAGAAAGTGTTCCAACGGAAGCTGCATGGGACCTCAGAGACAGGCAGCAAAACAAAATGGGGAAGTCAAAGCAAAGTTTCTCTCAGAAAGTAGAATGGAGATTCCCCTCCTTCCTCAGACAATTTTCCATTCTTGGCAGACTACTGGCTTTTAAAAAGTTTCCAAACATTTTCAAGCTCTTCTATGTATGCTCTTTAAAATACAAAGATAGTTACTAAGTCTACTACTTGATGTCAGTCTTACATTCTTCAAACAAAGTATCACTAGGTTTTTAACCTTTATGTCACATGGCATATTCTGAACACCTTCAATATTCTGCATACATAGGCATGAGTGAAAAGACTTCAAAATTTTAATGGTATTTGAATATTTCTAATGTTTCAACTCAAGATAATTCACAAAGAATGTATACTAAATTACTTACCATTTCTTCTTTGCTGTCAATTTTAGTTAGGTCAGCATGTTGAGTAGAACACTTGTATTTACTTGAATTCCAATCTCCTTCTTCTTTGGAGAAATAATAGCATTTGTTTTGGAAACCAATCCAATCATATGGGCAAAATCTTTCAGAATCTGGAGTTAGTTTAACTGGCAATAAGACAAATATGTGTCTTAAGGACCATATAGAATAACATATATTTTGAGATCACTGGACACAGAATTTTAATGTAAAAGATTATGGTCACTATGAAATTTGTATAACTATCACATAACAGGTTGAAAAAATGTTATGTCTTGTCATGTTAGGTCAAATGACAGTAGTTTAGGATTCACTGAGGCATTTACATTTCTTTCAACTTCAACTTCAGTGATATATAGGCCTTTGAGAAGCCACCAGAATTATTCTACTTGTGTAGGGTACCCTTACCATTTCTGGGTAAATGAAATGAAATGAAATTCTAGCATTATTAAGAATAGTCCAAATAATAATGTATTAATCAGTAATGAATCTAGATACATGATTTAATCTACAAAGAAGTAAGAAAAATAATAAAACAAAATACAAAGTAAGGTGGATTGTTTTTGTCCGCTAGGTATTACCATCATTGTATAAATCTGTGCTAGCCAATGAATGGAACTTGCATGAAATTTGGAAGTAAAGAAGAAGATATAATTTCTGGAGACCATCAGCCTAGGAACTTCACAGGTCTTTCCATGTGTTTCCCTACTGCAGTCTTGTCAACTTCTTAGGCTTTCTTCCAAATGCATTAGTGTGTTATGCCAATATAATTAGTCATCATTTCTCTTTCAGTTACACAGCCCCAGTCTTCAATTATGCATCAGTCCCAGATCTCCCCACATTCATGTTATCCCTAATTTCTATATTAAAGCCTTATTCTCATAATATGTGTTTGTTTTTTGGAACACACCCAGACTGAACCAGTTTTTGGTACCAAACGTAATTCTAAGGAAACAGACCTTGAGGATGAGATACGGTGTTAGTTTTACCATATTCACTTTAAAGGCATTGATCCAACTACCAGTTAGAAATAGGATGCTGATGACAGTGGAGCACAGTGGCAAAATAATTAGTTGAATTATCACCTATAGTCATCTGGGGCCAAGAGTCTATAGAAGATAAAATTTTATATGTATATGCAGTGTGTATGTGTGTGTATATATATGTGTGTGTGTGTGTGTACAGATAAGTGTGTATATATCTACATACACACATATGCATATATATCTCTCTCATAGGCTAATAAAAATTAGTGTTTGTATTACTCTTAGATAATACTAGGATTTAATTTTATTTCATTTACCTAGAAATGGTAAAGGAGACCTACACAAGTAGAATAATTCTGGTGGCTCCAGGGAGGCCTATACATCACTGAAGTTGAATTTGAAAGGAATATAAATGCCCTAATAAATCCTAAACTACTGTCATTTGACCTAACACGACAAGACATAAAATTTTTTCAACCTATCATATGATAGATATACAAATTTCGTATTGATCATAATCTTTTACATTAAAATCCTGTCTGCCTTCCATGGTCTCAAAACACTGTAGCATTCAGACTTAACGGGATGCAACTACACTTGTGAGATACAGCAACTCTCTTAAAGCTTACAGGAAAATTTATTGCCTTAAATTTATGTTTTTGAAATGATAATTATTCTATTTTACAAATAATAGCGATAAAACCAAAGTAGAAAGGCACAATTAAAAAAACAAAAAGAATAGAAATCAATTGAATAAAAAGTTAATGCCAAATAGAAAAAAATTTAAGTCATAAGATGACTTTTGTTGAATACTCTAAAATAAGGTTGGGGCTTCGCGAGTTGGGGCAGCTCCTAGCGCTTGGAGGCGAGAGTTCCGCCCGGGCGCTGGGTTCCCACAGCCACGAGAGATGGCGGGTGCCAAGGGGAAGGGCCGACCTCCGCTCACCCTTTTCCGGCCCCAGGCGGGCGGGCGGGCGGGCGAGCGTTGAGCGCCCGGGAGAGCGGAGAGCCAGGCCAGCCCGGAGCGCGCCGGAGACACGCGGAGCGCCCCGCGTCCTGGCACCATGCGACCCGCCGCGCGTCCTCCTCGCGGGCCCGGGGCTTAGCTCTCCGCTCTCTGAGCCCCTGCGCTCGCCCCCACGGAAACTCGGAAAGAGGAGACGAGGCTGTGGGGAGCGGCACGCGGACAGACTAGACTTCCCCGCCGTCCCCAGGAGGCTGCCGGTCCCCGGTTCCCTGGGCTTCTCCAGCTTTATCATGAACCTGGCGCAAGGTTGGCTTTAGGAGAAATTCAGGAGCCGAAGGGAGAGTGAGGGCAATTCTTTGGTTGCTAAGTGTGAGTGAAGACACTCAGGATGGCTCAGGGATCTGGGGATCAAGGAGCAGCGGGGATTGCTGACCCAGAGGAGAGTGCTCCCAACGTGATCGTCTACTGCAAAGTAAGGCATCCGGTCAAGCTCTGTGCGTGCTGCCCCTGTAAACTGATGTGTTCCGTGTAGGGTTGACAAAAAGACAAATGTTTTCTGCCTAAACTGCCTTACTGATAAATGAATATTTTCTTCTCACATCCACTGCTTCTCTAGTTCTAAAATTCAAGAAAGTTCGTACTTGAGCAGTTGGTATTTAAGACTTGAAAAATATTATGCCATTTCGTTTTCTTTAAACCCAAAGGTTGCCTAAACTATGCAGATGGGGAAGACACATTCTCCTTCAGTGGAAAGTCCTTAGTGTAAGATGTATGAACTGAAAGTTCTTCAGACTTGTAGTATGTACAAAATCTGGGCTGAATGCTGTGGGAGATAATGGCTTACAGTTATGAGATGCTTACAGTTGGTAGGAGACATAGGATGTACCTAAGTAACTGTTATAGAGTCTAAATGTTAATTTCCAAAAGAGACATCCAAGTAGTGTTATATAATTTTAGAGGAGGAAGCCAGTTCTTCTCCCAGCCTCAGAGGTGAGAACGGGCTTGTGGAGGAGTGGTCTTTGAACTCAGTTTTAAAATACGTGCAGGATTGCTTTATGTGGAAAGCAGAGAGGAAGAACATACAAGGTGATGAGATGTTTCAGCAAGGGCATAGAGCTGGGGAAAGTAACAGCAACTGGAACTGGTTAGCTTGGACATAGGATACATTATAAGGAGTAAATGAAGGTAGGATTTTGGGAAGAGTGGCTGGCTGGAGCTAGACGTTATATAGGCAATTTAATTATGAAAAACTTGTGTGCCAAGAGTTGTAAGATCAACATCTCTTTGAGATTATGAATGTTGCCCCAGTGTATTGAATGATGGCTGTCAAGACAGAGCAGAGGCTCTCAAAGAGAGATTTCTGAGTCTGTGTAAAAGATAAGGAGAGAAAAGAGAGACACTAATATAGCCTGCGAAATCACCTTCAGAATTGAGAGGAACTAATAAGAGGAATTTAAAAGTCTGGATTAAAAATGACTCGGAAACTGAATGAATATAGGCGGCAAGTAGAGGGTCAAAGGTGACTGGGTTTTTAACCTTGGATGAATGAAAATCATTGGTGCTATTAATTTGAAATGGGATATTTGGAAAAAGAATACATTTTAAAGGAAGAAAATATGACACATAAGTTTATTTTAGTATATGCTGAATTTGAGGACATAATTGCTTCTTATTATACACCTTTTTAATGTTTGCCATGTTTGTGAAAATTTGCCCTATTGTATGTTAATAAGGAAATAAGTTAATGATCATTTATTTCACTAACTACTTGAGTTTCTGCTCACTTCTGTGCATTGAAAGGCTCTGTGTGCAGTCTACATTACTTATGTGGGCAAGTGGAAATAGATATTCCTGGATGATCGATACGGTGAATTTTTCTCTTTTCCTTGTAAAAATAGAGTTCTCAAATTATTCTTGCTTTGAGTGTAAAATTCTGTAATTCTTTGCTTTGCAAGAGAATACTTAGATAATCCATCGCTAAGAATGATGCTGGTTAAATTGCAGTAAAGAAAAAAATAGATTAATGGAGCTGAGCAATTAGTGAAGCATACAGAATAATAGAAAGACATTGAGTCATTGTTACTTTCTTGACCTATCCCCAAACTGGGAGACACCATGCCAGGCTGGTAGGAACATGGGCTTTGGAGTGAGATTTAGGTTAAAATTCCAACTTGACCACTCTTTAGCAGTGTGACTGTAAGTTAGCCCTTTAACTTCCATGAGCCTCAATTTTTTCATCAGTAAAAAGAAAAAAAATGTGGGAGGAAGGTAATTGTGAAGATCAATTTAGATAAATCGAGTGAGGCATCGTCTATCCTACTTGGACCACAATGTGGTCCATAATGAATATTTCTTTTTCTTTACATGTTTAGATCTTGTAGAGACAGTGACAGTTGGAAAGAAAATAAATCATAAAATTTCTAAATGTTGGTGCTTGTAATAAGTTGTCTAGAGCAAATTTATACAGTGTGTTTTTTTAAGACACAGGAAAACAATAAAAATGTTTCTATATGCTTCCAAAAAAATAAAATAAGATTGATCACTTGAAAACCTGATTTAGAACAATTTAAAAGTGAGAGATAAAAACATAAATTAGCAACACAAAGAATGAAAATGTAGAGAAATTTCTAAAATACAATTTAACACAACTGACAAGATAAAAGTAGTATATCTAAGTAATTCTGTATCTAATTAAAAAATTAAGTCTTTAATTTAAAAAATTACACTAAAAGAAATCTCCCAGTCCAGATGGCTTCTGTAGAAATATATCCAATCATTTAGGAAATGTATAACACCAAAGTTATACACACTCTTTCAGAAAATAGGAGAGGAAGGAATACTTTCCAACCGAATTTAAGAAGCCATTATAATCACATCAATACCTGACAATAGTATTAAAAGTCAATTAAAAGATTATAAGTCAATCTCTTGTGAATGTATGTGCATATATCTAAACAAAATACTATTCAGTTAATTGAAAAATGTTAAAAGGTTAATAGGTTATGATCAAGTTGAATATATCACAGAAATTGAAGATTATCTTAATATTATAAAAATCTGTGTAGTTCAACCTATTCGCAGAAAAAAGAGACAAAGTATCTCAATAGAACAAGATAAAGCATTTGATATTTAAATTAAATTAAAGAGAAGTAAAGAGAATACCTTTAATCTGGGAAATATTAAAAACTTTTTAATTGATATTCAGAATGAGACAAACACGTAAACTGTCACTACTTATACTCAACCTTGTACTGGAAGTTATAGCCTGTAAAATAAGGGAATACAATGAATAAAAAAGGCCTAAGGATTCCAACAGAATAAGTAAAACAATTATTATTGGGAGATAATCTAAATTTTTACATAGAACCTGCAAAAGAAACTGAAGACAACTTATGAAAATGGATAGTTAACTACAGCAAATTTGCTATACAAGGCTCATATAGATATATATTAAATACATATAGACAATTTTTATATGCCAGCAACAGACTGAATAGGAAAATAGAGTTAATAAAGATACTTCTATGCTACTTACAATTGCATTATAGAGCACTGAGTCTTTTAAAAATAAATTCTGAAAATGATATGTGTGAAATCTATTCTGAAAGCTATAAAAAATGCTGGCAGAAATTATGGAACACCAAATGAATATTTTAAATGTACGATTCGATGTTAAGATAAGGTTCCATGAAAATTGACTATGGTATATTGAAATTTCAATCAAAATTACAGATAGTTTATATGGCAGCATAAAGGATCTAAAATGCTCCAGCACACTTGAAAAAATAAAAATAAAACTTTTAAAAGATTTAAGCAACCAGACATCAAGACTTATTATAAACCTGCTGTATTAAGACAGAATGATACAGATACAAAGATAGATAAAAAAGAGTAACTTAATATAATAAAATTTTAGCAAAAATTATCTTCAGCTACAAAGTTGATTGATGACAAAGACCAGCTGCGGTTAAGTAGGGAAAGTATAGTCTTGTTAATAGTTGTTTCAGGTTGAAAGATTACCTAAATGGGAAAAAAATGCATGCTAATATCTGTCTCCTAATGTTTATAAAATTCAACTTTAAGAGGACTATATTTTGGAAAGTGAAAGGAAAGTAGAAACCCTATAAAAATATTTTTATATCTTTGAAGTGAAGAGAATTTCTTAGAATGAAAAATATAGATATAGTGACAATAGACAAGGACACTATTACACTACTTTAAAATTCAGAAGCTCTGTTGATTGAAAGGCATGATACGGAGGATAAACTTAAGCTTCATAATTAAAAAAGATATTTGCAATACCTCTAAACTAGTCTCATCTAGAATATTAAAGAATTCTTATGCTCTTATGAACCAAGCAGAAAAAGACAGCTAACACACTAAAATATGGGCAAAGTATTTAAACATTCCCATCAAAAATAATTCATCTAAATCAACAGTAATTATGAAGGTACTGAACAGTATTGATCATCAGAAAACTGTCAAAGCCAAAATTGGGATGGCAAAAATTGATAAAACCAACAATAAAGTAATGACATGGCATGGAGCTATTGGCATTGTCATACACTTCTGCTGAGATTATCTACTATTTGTGGTAAATCATACTTGGGTTAATCTATGAATATTCTGTGCTTAATAATTCTTCTTATAAGTAAATATGTTATATCCAGTATTCATTAAAAGCAAAAAATATATAAAATATGCAGTTGTTCCAAACCACCCTAATTGCAAGAGTCAAAATGTGGCACAATCCAAATGTTGATCAAAAATGGAAGATATATATGGTGGTATATGAAAGGCATAAATGGTGGTATATACGTCACAGTGAATGAACTTTAGTAAACATCTGCTAAAACAGCCTCAGACCAACAGCTTATCTTCTGCTTTTGTACAACAACAAGCTAAAAATGATTTTTTTTAGTTTAGATTATTTATTTTTTTTTTTATTATACTTTAAGTTCTGGGGTACAGGTGCAGATCCTGCAGGACTGCTACATAGGTATACACATGCCATGGTGGTTTGCTGCCTCCATCTCCCTGTAACCTACATTAGGTATTTCTCTTAGTGTTATCTCTCCCTAACTTCCCCACCCTCTGCTATTGCTCCCCTAGCCCCCAACCTCCCAACAGACCCCAGTGTGTGAGGCTCCCCTCCCTGTGTCCATGTGTTCTCATTGTTCAATACCCACTTATGAGTGAGAGCATGTAGTGTTTGGTTTTCCGTTCCTGTGTCAGTTTGCTGAGAATGATGGATTCCAGATTCATCTGTGTCCATGCAAAGGACATGAACTCATGCTTTTTTATGGCTGCATAGTACTCCATGGTGTATATGTGCCACATTTTCTTTATCCAGCCTATCCTTGATGGATATTTGGGTTGGTTTCAAGTCTTTGCTATTGTAAACAGTGCCACAATGAACATACATGTGCATGTGTCTTCATAATAGAACAATTTATAGTGCTTTGGTTATATATCCAGTAATGGGATTGCTGGGTCAAATGGTATTTTTATTTCTAGATCCTTGAGGAATTGCCACACTGTCTTCCACAATGGTTGAACTAATTTACACTCCCACCAACAGTGTAAAAGTGTTCCTTTTTCTCCACATCCTCTCCAGTATCTGTTGTCTCCAGATGTTTTAATGATCAACATTCTAACTGGCATGAGATGGTATCTCAATATGGTTTTGATTTGAATTTCTCTAATGATCAGTGATGATGGGCATTTTTTATATGTTTGTTTGCCACACAAACGTCTTTTTTAAAGTGCCTGCCTGTTCATATTCTTTGCCCACTTTTTGATGGGGTTGTTTGTTTATTTCTTGTAAATTTGTATTAGTTCTTTGTAGATTCTGGATACTAGCCCTTTGTCAGATGGGTAGCTTGCAAAAAATTTTTTCCCATTCTGTTGGTTTACTCTAATAATTGTTTCTTTTGCTGTGCAGAAGCTCTTAAATTTAACTGGATCCATTTGTCTATTTTGGCTTTTGTTGTCATTGCTTTTGGTGTTTTAGTTCTGAAGTCCTTGCCTATGCCTAAGACCTGAATGGTACTGCTTACGTTTCCATTTAGAGTTTCTATGGTATTAGGCTTTATATTTAAATCTTTAATCCATCTGGAGTTAATTTTTGTATAAAGTGTAAGGAATGGGTCCAGTTTCGGCTTTCTGCACATGGTTAGCCAGTTTTCCCAATACCATTTATTAAACAGGGAATCCTTTCCCCATTGCTTGTTTTTGACTGGTTTGTCAAAGATCAGATGGTTGTAGGTGTGTGGTGTTGTCTCTGAGGCCTCTGTTCTGTTCCATTGGTCTATATCTCTGTTTTGTACCATGCTGTTTGATTGCTGTAGCCTTCTAGTATTGTTTGAAGTCAGGTAGTGTGATGCCTCCAGCTTCGCTCTTTTTGCTTAGGATTGTCTTGGCAATGTGGGCACTTTTACAGCTGCATATCAAGTTTAAGATTTTTTTTCGGTTCTGTGAAGAAGGTCAATGGTAGCTTGATGGGGATAGCATTGAATCTATAAATTATTTTGGGAAATGTGGCTATTTTCATGATATTGAGAACCAGAAACCACTGCTCAAGGAAATAAGAGAGGACACAAATAGATGAAAAAACATTCCATGAACACGGAAGAAGAGGTCCTTCACATCCTTTGCTAGTTGAATTCCTAGGTATTTTATTCTCTTTGTAGCAATTGTGGTGAATGGGAGTTCACTCATGATTTGGCTCTCTGTCTGTTAGTGGTGTACAGGAATGTTTGTGATTTTTGCACATGGATTTTTTATCCTGAGACTTTGCTGAAGTTGCTTATCAATTTAAGGAGATTTTGGGCTGAGATGATGAGATCTCCTAAATATACAATCATGTCATCTGCAAATAGAGACGAATTGACTTCCTCTTTTCCTAATTGAAAACACTTTGTTTCTTTTTCTTGCCTGATTGCTCTGGCTAGAACTTCCAATACGATGTTGAACAGGAATGGTAAGAGAGGGCACCCTTGTCTAGTGCCAGTTTTCAAAGGGAATACTCCCAGTTTTTGCCCATTCAGAATGATTTGGCTGTGGGTTTTTCATAGATAGATTTGATTATTTTGACATACATTCCATTGATACCTAGTTTATTGAGAGTTTTTAGCATAAATCGCTGTTGAATTTTGTCAAAGGCCTTCTCTGCACCTATTGATATAATCATGTGGTTTTTGTCTTCGGTTCTGTTTGTGATGGATTACGTTTATAGATGTGTGTATGTTGAACCACCCTTGCATCCCAGGGTGAAGCCTACTTGATGGTGATGGAGAAGCTTTTTATGTGCTGTTGCAATTGGTTTGCGATTTTATTGAAGATTTTTGCATCTATGTTCATCATGGATATTGGCCTGAAATTTTCTTTTTTAGTTGAGTCCCTGCCAGGTTTTGGTATCAGAATGATGTTGGTCTCATAAAATGAGTTAGAGGGGATTTCCTCCTTTTGTATTGTTTGGAATAGTTTCAGAAAAAAATGGTAGCAGCTCCTCATTGTACGTCTGGTAGAATTTGGCTGTGAACCCATCTGGACCTGTACTTTTTTTAGTTGGTAGACTTTTAATCGCTGCTCAATGTTGGACCTTGTTTTCGGTCTATTCAGGAATTCAACTTTTTCCTGGTTTTTTCTTGGGAGGGTGTAAGTGTCCAGGAATTTGTCCATTTCTTCTAGATTCACTGGTTTATGTGCACAGAGTTGTTTGTAGTCATCTCTGATGGTAGTTTGTATTTATGTAGAATCAGTGGTTATATCCCCTTTATCATGCATCTGTTTGATTTTTCTCTCTTTTATTTTAATTAGTCTGGCTAGTGGTCTATCTATTTTGTTAATTTTTTTAAAAAAATGAGCTCCTTGATTTACTGATTTTTGAAGGGTTTTTTGTGTCTCTATCTCCTTTAGTTCTGCTCTGATCTTAGTTATTTCTTGTCTTCTGCTAGCTTTTGTATTTGTTTGATCTTTTTCCTTTAGTTCTTTTAATTTTGATGATAGAAGTGTTGATTTTAGATCTTTCCTCACTTCTTCTTTGGGCATTTAGTGCTGTAAATGATCCTCTAGACACTGCTTTAAATGCGTCCCAGAGATTCTGGCATGTTGTGTCTTTGTTCTCATTGGTTTTGAAGAACACCTTTATTTCTGACTTCATTTAATTATTTATCCAGTAGTCATTTAGGAGTGAGTCGTTCAGTTTCCATGTCATGTGGTTTTGAGTGTGTTTCTTAATCCTGAGTTCTAACTGATTGCACTGTGGTTTGAGAGACTGGTTGTTATGATTTCTGTTCTTTTGCCTTTGCTGAGGAGTAATTTACTTCCAAGTAAGCAGTCAATTTTAGAGTGAGTGCGATGTGGTGCTGAGAAGAATGTATGTTCTTTGGATTTGGGGTGGAGAGTTCTGTAGACTTCTATTAGGTCTGCTTGGTCCGGATCTGAATTCAAGTCCTGAATATCCTTGCTAATTTTCTGTCTCATTAATCTATCTAATACTGACAGTGGAGTGTCAAAGTCTCCCACTATTATTGTGTGAGAGTCTATGTCTCTTTGTGGGCCGTTAAGAACTTGCTTTATGTATCTGGATGCTCTTATATTGGGTGCATAGATATTTAGGATAGTTAGCTCTTCTTGTTGCATTGATCTTTTTACCATATGTAATACCCTTCTTTGTCTCATTTGATTTTTGTTGGCTTAAGGTCTGTTTTATCAGAGACTAGGATTGCAACCCCTGTTTTTCTTTTGCTCTCCATTTGCTTGGTAAATCTTATTCGATCCCTTTATTTTGACTCTATGTGTGTCTTTGCATGTGAGATGGGTCTCCTGAATACAGCACACTGATGGGTCTTGACTTTTTATCCAATTTGCCAGCCTGTGTCTTTGATTGGGGCATTTAGCCTGTTTACATTTAAAGTTAAAATTGTTATGTGTGAATTTGATCCTGCCATTTTGATACTAGCTGGTTGTTTTGCTCAATAGTTGATGCAGTTCCTTCATCGTGTTGATGGTCTTTCCCATTTGGTATATTTCTGCAGTGGCTGGTACTGATTGTTTCTTTCCATGTTTAATGCTTCCTTCAAGAGGAAGGAATGCAGGTTTGGTGGTGACAAAATATCTCAGCAGTTGCTTGTCTTAAAGGATTTCATTTCTTCGTTGCTTATGGAGCTTAGTTTGGCTGGATATAAAATTCTGGGTTGAAAGTTCTTTTCTTTAAGGATGTTGACTATTGGCCCCCACTCTCTTCTGGCTTGTAGGGTTTCTGTGAAGATATCCACTGTTAGTCTGATGGGCTTCCCTTGTGTAACCCAACCTTTCTCTCTGGCTGCCCTTAGCCTTTTTTCCTTCATTTCAACACTGGTGAATCTGACAATTATGTGCCTTGGGGTTGCTCTTCTTGAGGAATATCTTTGTGGTGTTCTCTGTATTTTCTGGATTTGAATTTTGGCCTGACTTGCTAGCTTGGTAAAGTTCTCCTGGATAATATCCTGAAGAATGTTTTCCAGCTTGGATTCATTCATCCCATCACATTCAGGTACATTGATCACACGTAGATTAGGTCTTTTCACATAATCCCATATTTCTTGGAGGCTTTGTTCATTTCTTTTCACTCTTTTCTCTAATCTTGCCTTTGTTTTTTATTTCATTTAGTTGATCTTCAATCTCTGCTATCCTTTCTTCTGTTTGATCAATTCAGTTATTGAAAATTGTGTATGCTTTGCAAAGTTCTCATGCTATTTTTCAGCTCCATCAAGTCATTTATGTTCTTCTTTAAGCTGGTTATTCTAGTTGGCATTTCATCATGTAATTAATAAAATGCAATCATTGGTACCAATTAATTGTTATCATGAATAATGGGAAAAGAATGAGATACTGAGAAAAGATCATAATTGAGACAGAAAGGAATAGGATCACACATAGAATACCCTGAAAAATAACATGAAGAATGTAACTTACCTATTAGTACAGTAATAGCATTAGATATTATTATCAAAATAGCACCCATTATGAAACACTTTTTATGTCTGCTCATAACACCTGAAAAATAAAAATAAAGACATTTAGGAGATTTCTGGCTCCAAAATGATGGCACAAAAACAAGTTGGCTTTAATGAAAGCCAACTTTTAGAAAACAACAACAACAACAACAAATTAGTGCTGTGATTGTCACCAGCAATATCCCAGAACTCAAATATGAGAAAGAGACAGTTCCTGGAGCCACAGAAAAGTGAAAAGACAAACAAACACAATACTCTGTACAAATAATAAGAGAATTAGACTTCCATATCCATAATGCCTCTCCTTGCAATCTACCCAGTACCAAAGTGCATGGCAAAATCATTTCTATACTGGAAAATGTGAGATTAAGTTGGATAACTAGCTTCCCCACAAGCTGGACTTCCCTGGAAGGAAACTTGCCCCTGCCCCTGCCTTAACCCTTGAGGAACATTAGGCATGCCTGAAGAGAGACATACCTCTGAGGACAAGCAGAGACAAAGTGATGAGGAAGAACTACCATCCCCAGTACCAGAAAGTCTGCTCTATTACTTGGCCAAAGAAGTTGTCAACTTAGAGAAGCTGCTGAGCAGCAGCATGCTATAGGAGGTCTGTTCCACAAATCCTGTGGGCTGGAATCCTAGTCAGTCTTCCAACACTACTGCCATAGCCACTTTGGAACCTCTCCCATTTGGTATAGGGGGCACTCTGATTGTTTACTAGGATCAAGGCAAACATGGGTTAAGGTACCATGTAGTCATAAAAAGGAGGTCAAAACATAGTCCCCCAACCCCCAAAAAATCAACAGGTAAATTACAAGGAATATTTAAACAAATATGTTCAATATAAACCAAAATAAGCCATATAAAATCCTTCAACACAAAAACATAGATGCATGCC
Source organism: Callithrix jacchus (assembly GCF_049354715.1). Classification (NCBI taxonomy): domain Eukaryota; kingdom Metazoa; phylum Chordata; class Mammalia; order Primates; family Cebidae; genus Callithrix; species Callithrix jacchus. The sequence goes on along the minus strand of NC_133510.1, from coordinate 24,112,078 downwards.
CATAAGAAACAACAGCAAACAGGGAACTGTGATATCCTCAGATGGAGAAAGTTGGAACCAGAGACAGATGTTAACGAGATGGCAATATGTGAGCCAAGCATTCAAAATAGTAGTTTTAAGAAAACTCAGTGGTCTCTAAAATAACACATAAAAATTCAGAAATTTATCAGAGAAATTTGACAAAGCGATTGAAATACTTTTTGAATATCAAAAAGAAATACTGGAACTGAAAATTACATTTCCTTAACTGAAAATTTTATTAGAGTCTCCCAATAGGATAATAGATCAAGCAGAAGAAATAATCAGTGAGCATAAAGACGGGCTTTTGAAAATACACAAGAAAAGGAGAAAAAAGAATAAAGAGGAATGAAGAATACCAACATGTTATTTAAAAATTACTGTAAAAGACCACATCTAAGAATTATTGGTGTTCAAGAGAGAGTCCAGCCAGACCAAGGGGTAGAAAGCCTATCAAAGAAATAATAATACAAAGCATTCCAAATCTTGAGAAAGAGATAGTCAGGTAGATAAAGGTCAGAGAACATCAAACAGATTTCAACCCAAACAAGACTCCTCCTAGGCATTTAATAAATAATTTAATTATCAAATGTCAAGGACAAAGAGAGGATCCTAAAATCAGCAAGAGAAGAGAAGCAAATAACACCTGGAGCTCCAATTTATCTGATGACAGACTTCTCAGTGGAAACCATACAGGCAAGGAGGAACAGAGATGATATTTTCTTAAGTGCTGAAAAAAGTAAAAACCTGCCATCTAAGAACACTGTATTCCTACAAAGCTATCCTTCAAATATGAAGAAGAGATAGTCTTTCCCAGACAAGCAAAAACTGAGAGTATTCACCACCACCAGTCTTATCTTATAAGAAATGCTAAAGAAAGTTTTTCAACCTGAAAGAAAAAAATATGCCAAAAGAAAAAAGTGGAATATATATAGAATACACTGATAAAATTACATGTATGGACAAACCCAGAATACTCTAAAAACTATAATTGTGATGCACATCTGTATTATGAAGACCAGAAGATAAATCTATCAACAATAATAGCTGCAGAAATCTGTTATGAGGTAGGCAATAAAAATATGCAAGTTGAGACAACTAAAAAATGTGTGAGGGTAGAGTAAAAGTATTTGTTACCTTGTTTCTATACTTTTTGTTATAATGTAAGTTGTTATCTCTTTAAAATAACTTGTTATATCTATAAGCTGTTTTTATAAGCCTCATAGTGATCACAACACAAAACCTATGATAAAGTCACTAAAAATAAAAAGCACCTAATTAATATGTACTACCAGAGAAAATTATATGACCACAAAGAATGACCAAAAGAAATCAGAGATAAATTTAAAAACAACCATAAAACAAGCAACAAAATAGCCATAATAAGTATTTACTTAACAATAATAACACTGAATTTAAATGAAGTCAACTCTCCAATTAAAAGGCATAAAATGCAGGTCAGGTGCAGTGGCTCATGGCTGTAATCCTAGAATTTTGGGAGGCCAACGCAGATGGATCCCATGAGGTCAAGAGCTCAAGACTAGCCTGGCCAACATAGCAAAACCCCATTTCTACTAAAAAAAAAAAACAAAACTTATCTAGGTGTGATGGTGGATGCCTGTAATCCTGACTACACAGGAGGCTGAGATGGGAAAATCACTTGAATCGAAAAGGTGGAGGTTGCAGTGAGCCAAGATCATGTAACTGTACTCCAGCCTGGGCAACATTGCAAGATTGTTCCCACCCCCCACCCCACACCAAAAAACAAATGCATATCAGATAAAATAGACTACAAATCAAAGACTACTTTAAAAAGAGTCAAAGGTCACCATATAATGCTAAAGGGGACATTTCATCAAAAGATATGACAGTTCTAAGAATCTATAGACCCAACACCAGAGCTCCCAAAAATATAAAGCAAACTTCACTGATCTAAAGGGAGAGGTAGACTGCAATGCAATAATATTAGGAGATTTTAACACCATATTCTCAGTAACTGACAGATCATCTAAACAGGAAATCACCAAGAAAATATTAGAATTACACTGCACACTTGACCAAATATATCCAACTGACACATACAGACGCACTGTTGCAGAATACTCATTCCTTTTATCAGTACATGGGACAATCCACAGAATAGACCACACACTTTAGGCCAAAAACAGATCTCAATATATTTAAAAAAAAAAAAAAAAGAGTAGAAATCACATCAAGTATCTTTTCTTACCACAATGGGATGAAACTAGAAGTCAATAACTCCAGAAACCTCAGAAACTACACAAATACATGAAAATTGAATAACGTGCTCCTTAACAACCAAAGAGTCAATGAGGAAATTAAGAAGAAAATTTTTAAAATTTCTTGAAACAAGTGAAAATGGAAGCACAATAAACCAAAATCTGTGGTATGCAGATAAGCAGTACATAGAAGGAAGTTTAGAGTAATAAATGCTTTTTTAGAAAACGTAGAACGACTTCAACTAAATAATCTAATGATGACCTAAAAAGATTTAGAAGAGCAAGAACACACCAAAACCCAAATTAGTAGAAGAAAATAGGTAATCAAAATCAGAGCAGAAATAAATGAAATGAGACTAGAAGAACAGCATAGAAGATCAAGAAAATAAAAATGAAAAGCCACTTTTTAAAAAAGATACACAAATCAGCAAACTTTCTACTAGATAAAGAAAAAATAGAAAAACACTGAAATAAATAAAATCACAAACAAAACAATCAAACAAAAGAAAATGGAGACAAAACAGCTTATATCACATAGGGTCAGGCAGGGTGGCTCATGCCTGTAATTCCAGCACTTTGGGAGACTGAGGTAGAAGGATTGCTTGAGGCTTGGAGTTCAAGACTAGCCTGGGCAACATAGCAAGATCCTATCTCTATTAAGATAACACCACCATGAACAACAACAACTGATACCACAAAAATACAAAGAATCAGTAGAAATTATTATAAAAAACTATATGCTAAAAATTGGAAATGCTAGAAAAACTGAATAAAATGCTGCACAAATACAATCTACCAAGATAGAACCATGAAGAAACAGAAAACTTCAATTAACCAAGAATGGGTAATGAAGTTGAAGAGGTAATCTTCCTATCTTTAGTACAGCAAAGATCAAGAAAGGGAAGAAACAGAATATATGTATATGACTGTCATCCTTTTTGGGATTGTACACGCCTCAGTTCAGAACTTCTGTCATTGACATGGCATGCAGCAACTGGAATACTCACACACTTCTGCTGAGATTATCTACTATTTATGGTAAAATATATTTAAGTTAATCTGTGAATATTCTGTGCTTAACAATTCTTCTTATATCTCAAGTTATTTCAGTATTCACTAAAAAGACAAAAAAAATATAAAATATACAGTTGTTCAAAACTACCTAATTTGCAATAGTCAAAATGTGGCACAATCCAAATGTTCATCCAAAGTGAAAAGATTAATATATGGTAATATATACCTAGCAGTGAATGCACTGTAGTAAACATCTGCTAATACAGCCTGAAGCCAAATTAACTCACCTTCTGTTTTTGCACAACCACCAGCTAAAAATATATTCCGTATTTTAAAAATAAAGAAAATAATGAATAGAGGAGCAATATTTTGTGACACATAGAATTTTATAATACTTACATTCCCTTGTTCAATTTTATTGACACACAGCCATGGTCAATGTCTATGCATTTTCTATGGCTGTGTTTCTGTGTAGAATTCAGCAGTTGCAGCAGAGACTGGATGTTTAATAAAGCTTAAATATTTGCTATCTGGCCATTTTTATTTAAAAAATTCAATGCTTTCTATAATAGTGAGTTAATGAACTTCTGCTATATATTATGACATTGAAAAATCACACCAGCATGATGAGGGGAAGATGACACTGTAGGACCAACTCAGGATTGCAGCTCCCAGTGAATCTGCAGAGGGTGAGTGGATGCCGCATTTCCATATGGATCTCTATTGCCCACAAACCAGGAGATTCCCAGGTGTAAGGGCCCCACATGCCACCAACGTGGCAATTTGGGCTGGTGCGGCAGTTTGGACCGGCGCAGCTGTTTAGGCCAGTGTGGCTGTTTGGGTTGAGGCCGCAGCGCAGCGGCACACCATACAAAATACACTGGTTTGGTTACCCTGTTAAACTGGGAATTGGAGATATTGGAAGGCAGATTAGCACTTTCATCTGATTAAACAGGACTTAAACAGAAAGCCAGGACAGGAGATTCCCCGGCAGCAATGTGGTATGAGCTGGTGCAGTGGGTTGCTGCATGGGAAATCACACAGATTCCGGCAACCTTGCAGCAGGCGACTGGAACACCTGGGACAGAGTCAACCGTTCAACTTAAAAAAAAATTTTTTTAAAGGGGGGGAGCTCTGAGGCAGGGAGGCAGGTGATCAGGCTCAGCGGGTCCCACTGCCACAAAAACAAACAAAACAGCAATTGGAAATGCTCGGGATTGAAAGTTTCACGGCAAGCACAGCTGAACCCAGGAGAGTGCAGCTCGGTGGGGAAGGGGTGTCCACCACTACCGAGGCACACGACCCCTACGCAGATACTCTGCCATTGCTGAGGCAGCCTGATGTTGCCAAGGCAACCCACCATAACAGAAAGAGTCTGCCACTACAGAGGCGGGCCACCATCACCACTGCAGTTCTAACCACACCCATATAAACAGGACTGCAGGGAATTACACATGGCAGCAGGGCAGAGCCCATGACACCAGGGCGGGGCCCACGGCAGCAGGGCGGAGCCCATGGCAACAGGATGGAGCCCACAGCAGCTCATGATAGCCACTACAGGCAGGCAATGACTAGACTACCTCTTCGCTGGGCAGGAAAGTGCAACGGATAATCATAAATAAAGCCCTAACTCCCCAGGACAGAGCACCTGAGGGAAAAAAAGGGGGCTTTATGAGTTCTGCTGCAGCAGACTTAAACGTACCTGCTTAGCAGCCCTGAATGAACAACGGAGCTCACAGCTCAGCACTAGAGCTCCTATAAAGTACAGACTGTCTCGCAACAAGCTCCCTGGCCCCCGTATACCCAAGAGTCACCTCACAAAGAACTCATCAAACTGACATATGGCAGGCATCATTCAGGGACAAAGATAGCAGAAGAAGAAACTGGTAGCAACCCTCATGGTTCCGCAGATGCAACAGTAGTTCCCCAGGCAAGCAGGGCCTGCAGTGGACCTCAGCAGTCCTATAGCAGTGGGGACAGATTGGTAGAAGAAAAACTAAGAAACAGAAATACTGGGAGAGCACTCAAGATGGCGCTGTGAGAACAACCCAGGATTGGAGCTCTCGTTGAATCCGCAAAGAGGTGAGTCGGAGTTGCATTTCCAGACTGATCTTTGTTGCCCACAGAACGGGGAAACTCCCAAGTATAAAAAAGACACGGGACGCCCGGCAGTAAGTCTGCCTGGCGAAGCCAGCAGCTGGGGCAGCAGTGGCCAGCCCTACCCAGCAATCCCCACAGGGCGCGCTTGTCCGGGTGCCCTGTTGAACCGGCAACCTGAGACTTGAGAGGGCTGCCCTTGAGACTGAACGAGACTTGGACAGTAGGCCAGCCCAGGAAATTGCAGGGACAGAGAGTTCGGGGTACCCAGTGGGACGAACAAAACCGCGATTTAAAACTATCCCTAGCAGATGGTCCGAGACGCTCTGTGGGGGAGAGGCATCCACCACTACCAAGGCAACCCACCCCAACTGAGATACACGCCCACTGCTGACGCAGCCAGCGGTTGCCGAGGCAACCCGTCCCTACTGAGATACATGCCCACTGCTGACGCAGCCTGCCATTGCCAAGGCAACATGCTACAACGAAGAGACTCCGCCGCAGGGCGTGGCAGAGACCACAGCAGAGCCTGCAGGAACAGGGCAATCACACAAGAGCAGGGCGGAGACTCGGCAGGCAAACAGTGGCTAGTCTGCCTCCTAGCTGGGCAGGACACCTCAATGGACAGCAAAAAATAAAGCCCGAAACCCCCAACACAGAGAATTTGAGAAAAAAAGGGTTTTTTTAATGAGCTCTGTTGCAGCAGAATCAAACATGGCAGCCTAACAGACCTGAATGAACAACAGAGCTCACAGCTCAGAAATTGAGCTCCTAAAAAGAACAGACTGTCTCCTCAAGCAGCTCCCTGACCCCTCTATATCCAAAAGACTGACATTTGGCAGGCATCATCCTGGGACAAAGATAGCAGAAAAAGAAACGGGTAGCATCCCTGACTGTGCCACAGCTGCTAGAGGTGCACCCCAGACAAGCAGGGCCTGGAGTGGACCTCAGCAGTCGTACAGTGAAGGGGCTAGGCTGGTAGAAGGAAAACCAAGTAACAGAAGTACTTCATCATCAACAATCTGGGTGTCCACTCAGAGACGCAATCGAAAACTCAGCAACTACGCAGACGACAAGCGGATAAACCCACAAAGATGGGAAGAAACCAGTGAAAAAAGGAGGAAAACACCCAAAACCAGAACACCTCGCCTCCTAGAAAGGACCAAAACTCCTCACGAGCAAGGGAACAAAGCTGGACGGAGAATGACTGTGATGAAATGACGGAATTAGACTTCAGAAGGTGGATAATGAGAAACTTTTGTGAGCTAAAAGATCATGTATTAAATCAATGCAAAGAAACTAAGGAAATTAAAAAAAGATATGAGGAAATGATAAAAAGAATAGATAACTTAGAGAGGAATATGAATGAATTAAAGGAGCTGAAAAACACAATACGAGAACTTCACGAAGCATGCACAAGTTTCAATAGCCGAATTGACCAAGCAAAAGAAAGAATATCTGAAGTCGAAGACCAACTCAATGAAATTAAACGAGAAACCAAGAATTGACACCCTATCATCAAAATTGAAAGAGCTAGAGGAGCAAGATTAAAAAAACTCAAAACCCAGCAGAAGACAAGAAATAACTAAGATCACAGCTGAACTGAAGGAGATTGAGACACGAAAAACCCTTCAAAAATCAATAAATCCGAGAGCTGGTTTTTTGAAAAGATCAACAAAATAGACAGACCACTAGCCAGATTGATTAAAAAGAAAAGAGATAACAACCAAATAGATGCAATAAAAAAATGATAAAGGGGAAATCACCACAGATTCCACAGAAATTCAAACCATCATCAGAGAATATTACAAACAACTCTATGCACATAAACTAGTAAACCTGGAAGAAATGGATAAATTCCTGGACTCCTGCATCCTCCCAAGCCTAAACCAGGAGGAAGCTGAAACTATGAATAGACCAATAACAAGGTCAGAAGTCAAGGCAGCAATTAAGAGCCTACCACACAAAAAAAGCCCAGGTCCAGACGGGTTCACCACCGAATTCTACCAGACACACAAAGAGGAGCTGGTACCATTCCTTCTAAAACTATTTCAAACAATCCAAAAAGAGGGAATACTTCCCAAATCATTTTATGAGACCAACATCATTCTGATACCAAAACCCGGCAGAGACCCAACAAGAAAAGAAAACTTCAGGCCAATATCCATGATGAACATAGATGCAAAAATCTTCAATAAAATATTGGCAAGCCGAATGCAACAGCAAATCAAACAACTTATTCACCATGATCAAGTAGGATTCATCCCGGGGATGCAAGGCTGGTTCAACATACGCAAGTCTATCAACGTAATTCACCACATAAACAGAACCAAAAACAAAAACCACATGATTATCTCAATTGATGCAGAGAAGGCATTTGACAAAATTCAACAGCCCTTTATGCTAAAAACCCTCAATAAACTCGGTATCGATGGAATGTATCTCAAAGTAATAAAAGCTATTTATGACAAACCAACAGCCAATATCATACTGAATGGGCAAAAACTGGAAGCATTCCCTTTGAAATCTGGCACTAGACAAGGATGCCCTCTCTCACCACTCCTATTCAATATAGTACTGGAAGTTCTAGCCAGAGCAATCAGGCAAGAAAAAGAAATAAAGGGTATTGAAATAGGAAAGGTGGAAGCCAAATTGTCTCTATTTGCAGGCGACATGATAGTATACCTAGAAGACCCCATCGCCTCTGCCCAAAAACTCCTGAAACTGATAAGCAACTTCAGCAAAGTCTCAGGATATAAAATCAATGTGCAAAAATCACAAGCATTCGTCTACACCAATAACAGACTTAAAGAGAGCCAAATCAAGAACAAACTGCCATTCACAATTGCTACAAAAAGAATAAAATACCTTGGAATACAACTCACAAGGAACGTAAGGGACCTCTTCAAGGAGAACTACAAACCACTGCTCAACAAAATCAGAGAGGACACAAACAGATGGAGAAACATTCCATGTTCATGGTTAGGAAGAATTAACATCGTGAAAACGGCTATACTGCCCAAAGTAATTTACAGAATCAATGCTATCCCCATCAAGCTACCATTGACTTTCTTCACAGAACTGGAAAATACCACCATGAACTTCATATGGAACCAAAAGAGAGCTCGCATAGCCAAGTCAATTCTAAGGAAAAAGAACACAGCGGGGGGCATCACACTACCGGATTTCAAACTATACTACAAGGCTACAGTAATCAAAACAGCATGGTACTGGTACCAAAACAGAGATATAGACCAATGGAACAAAACAGAGGCACCGGAGGCAACACAACATACATACAACTATACAATCTTTGATAAAACTGACAAAAACAAGCAAGGGGGAAAGGATTCCCTGTTTAACAAATGGTGTTGGGAAAACTGGCTAGCCATGTGCAGAAAGCAGAAACTGGACCCCTTCCTGACACCTTACACTAAAATTAACTCCAGATGGATTAAAGACTTAAACATAAGACCTGGCACCATACAAACCCTAGAAGGAAATCTAGGCAAAACTATCCAGGACATAGGAGTAGGCAAGGACTTCATGAACAAAACACCAAAAGCATTGGCAACAAAAGCCAAAATAGACAAATGGGACCTAATCAAACTCCACGGCTTCTGCACGGCAAAAGAAACAGTCACTAGAGTGGATCGGCAACCAACAGAATGGGAAAAAATTTTTGCAGTTTACCCATCTGACAAAGGGCTGATATCCAGAATTTACAAAGAACTCAAACGGATTTACAGGAAAAAAACAAGCGATCCCATTCAAAAGTGGGCAAAGGATATGAACAGATACTTTACGAAAGAAGACATATATGAGGCCAACAATCATATGAAAAAATGCTCATCATCACTGGTCCTCAGAGAGATGCAAATCAAAACCACATTGAGATACCATCTCACGCCAATTAGAATGGCAATCATTAAAAAATCTGGAGACAACAGATGCTGGAGAGAATGTGGAGAAAAAGGAACACTTTTACACTGTTGGTGGGAGTGTAAATTAGTTCAACCATTGTGGAAGACGGTGTGGCGATTCCTCAAGGCCTTAGAAATAGAAATTCCATTTGACCCAGCAATCCCATTACTGGGTATATATCCAAAAGACTATAAATCGTTCTACTATAAGGACACATGTACACGAATGTTCATTGCAGCACTGTTTACAATAGCAAAGACCTGGAATCAACCCAAATGCCCATTGATAATAGACTGGATTGGAAAAATGTGGCACATATACACCATGGAATATTATGCAGCAATCAGAAATGATGAGTTTGTGTCGTTTGTAGGGACATGGATGAATCTGGAGAATGTCATCCTCAGCAAACTGACACAAGAACAGAAAATGAAACACCGCATATTCTCACTCATAGGCGGGTGATGAAAAATGAGAACACATGGACACAGAAAGGGGAGTACTAAACACTGGGGTCTATTGGGGGGAAAAGGGGAGGGCCAGTGGGAGGGGGAGGTGGGGAGGGATAGCCTGGGGAGAAATACCAAATGTGGGTGAAGGGGAGAAGGAAAGAAAAGCACACTGCCATGTGTGTACCTACGCAACTGTCTTGCATGCTCTGCTCATGTACACCAAAACCTAAAATCCAATAAAAAATTAAAAAAAAAAAAAAACAATGAACAGAAATACTTCATCATCAGCAAGCTGGACGTCCACTCAGAGACCCAATTGGAAAATCAGTAACCACTCAGACAATAGGCAGATAAATCCATAAAGATGGGAAGAAACCAGCGCAAAAAGGAGGAAAACACCAAAAACCAGAATACCTCGCCTCCTACAAAGGACCAAAACTTCTCACCAGCATGGGAACAAAGCTGGACAAAGAATGAGTGTGATGAAATGATGGAATCAGACTTCAGAAGGTGGATAATGAGAAACTTCTGTGAGCTAAAAGAACATGTTCTAAATCAATGCAAAGAAACTAAGAACGTTGAAAAAAGATTTGAGGAAATGATAACAAGAACGGACAACTTAGAGAGGAATATTAGTGAATTGAAGCATCTGAAAAACACAACACAAGAACTTCGCAAAGCATGCACAAGTTTCAACAGCCGAATTGACCAAGCAGAAGAAAGGATATCAGAAGTCGAAGATCAACTCAATGAAATAAAATGAGAGGCCGGGCGCGGTGGCTCAAGCCTGTAATCCCAGCACTTTGGGAGGCCGAGGCAGGTGGATCACGAGGTCAAGAGATCGAGACCATCCTGGTCAATATGGTGAAACCCCGTCTCTACTAAAAATCCAAAAAATTAGCTGGGCATGGTGGCGTGTGCCTGTAATCCCAGCTACTCAGGAGGCTGAGGCAGGAGAATTGCCTGAACCCAGGAGGTGGAGGTTGCGGTGAGCCGAGATTGCGCCATTGCACTCCAGCCTGGGTAACAAGCGAAAACTCTGTCTCAAAAAAAAAAAAAAAAAAAAGAAATAAAATGAGAAACCAAGATTAGAGAAAAAAAACTCAAAAAGGAATGAACAAAGTCTCCAAGAAATGTGGGACTATGTGAGGAGACCTAATCTACATTTGATAGGTGTACCTGAATGTGACGAAGAGAATAAATCCAAGCTGGAAAAAACTCTTCAGGATATTACCCAGGAAAATTTCCCCAACCTAGCAAGGCAGGCCAATATTCAAGTCCAGGAAATACAGAGAACACCACAAAGATATTCTGCAAGAAGAGCAACCCCAAAGCACATAATCGTCAGATTCACCAGGGTTGAAATGAAGGAGAAAATGCTAAGGGCAGCCAGAGAGAAAGGTCGGGTAACCCCCAAAGGGAAGCCCATCAGACTCACAGCAGATCTCTGTGCAAAAACCCTACAAGCCAGAAGAGAGTGGGGCCAATATTCAACATCCTTAAAAAAAACTTTCAACCCAGAACTTCATATCCAGCCAAATGGAGCTTCAGAAGTGAAGGAGAAATAAAATCCTTTGCGAACAAGCAAGTACTCAGAGATTTTGTCACCACCATGCCTGCCTTATAAGAGATCCTGAAAGAGGCACTACAGATAGAAAGGAACAATCAGCAACAGCCATTCAAAAAACATACCAAATGCTAAAGAACATCAACAAAATGAAGAATCTGCATTAACTAATGGGCAAAACAGCCAGCTAGCATCAAAATGGCAGTATCAAATTCACACATAACAATATTAACCCTAAATGTAAATGGGCTAAATGCACAATCAAAAGACACAGACTGCCAAATTGGATAAAAAGTCAAAACCCATCGGTCTGCTGTATCCAGAAAACCCATCTCACATGCAAGGATACACAAAGGCTCAAAATAAAGGGATGGAGGAAGATTTACCAAGCAAATGGAGAGCAAAAAAAAAAAAAAGCAGGAGTTGCAATTCTCATCGCTGATAAAATAGACTTTAAAGCAACAAAGATCAAATGAGACAAAGAAGGACATTACATAATGATAAAAGGATCGATACAACAAGAAGAGCTAATGATCCAAAATATATATGGACCCAATACAGGAGCATCCAGATATATAAGGCAAATTCTTCACCACTTACGAAGAGACTTAGACTCCCACACAATAATAGTGGGAGACTTTAGCACTCCACTGTCAATATTAGGCAGATCAAACAGACAGAAAATCAGGAAGGATATCCAGGGCTTGAATTCATACCTGGAACAAGCAAACCTGATAGACATTTACAGAACTCTCCACCCTAAATCCACAGAATATACATTCTTCTCAGCAGCACAACACACCTACTCTAAAATTGACCACATAATTGGAAGTAAAGCACTCCTCAGATAATGCAAAACAACTGAAATCATAACAAACAGACAATAGTGCAATCAAGTTAGAACTCAGAATTGAGAAACTAACTCAGAACTGCACAGCTTCATGGAAACTGAACAACTGGCTCTTGAATATTGACTGGATAAACAATGAAATGAAGGCAGAAATAAAGAAATTCTTCGAAACCAATGAGAATGAAGACACAACATACCAGAATCTCTGAAACACATTTAAAGCAGTCTCTAGAGAAAAATATATAGCAATAAGCACCCACATGAGAAAAGTGGAGAGATCCAAAATTGACAACCTATCTTCAAAATTGAAAGAGCTAGAGGAGCAAGATCAAAAAAACTCAAAACCTAGCAGAAGACAAGAAATAACTAAGATCAGAGCAGAACTGAAGGAGATAGAGACACGAAAAACCCTTCAAAAAATCAACAAATCCAAGAGCTGGCTTTTTTTAAAAGATCAACAAAATAGACAGACCACTAGCCAGACTGATAAAAAAGAAAAGAGAGAATAACCAAATAGATGCAATAAAAAATGATAAAGGGGAAATCACCATGGATTCCACAGAAATTTGCACCATCATCAGAGGATACTACAAACAACTCTATGCACATAAACTAGTAAACCTGGAAGAAATGGATAAATTCCTGGACACCTGTGTTCTCCCAAGCGTAAACCAGGAGGAAGCCGAAACTATGAGTAGCCCAATAATAAGGTCTGAAGTTGATGCAGCTATCAAGAGCCTACCACACAAAAAAAGCCCAGGTCCAGATGGGTTCACAGCTAAATTCTACCAGACACACAAAGAGGAACCGTTACCATTCCTTCTGAAACTATACCAAATAATCCAAAAAGAGGGAATCCTTCCCAAATCATTTTATGAGACCAATATCATCCTGATACCAAAACCCGGCGGAGACACAACAAGAAAAGAAAACTTCAGGCCAATATACATGATGAACATAGATGCAGAAATCTTCAATAAAATACTGGCAAGCCAATTGCAACAGAACATCAAAAAGCTTATCCATCATGATCAAATAGGATTCATCTCGGGGATGCAAGCCTGGTTCAACATATGCAATTCATCACATAATAATATAGTATAAATGTAATTTATCACATAAACAGAACCAAAAACAAAAACCACACGATTTTCTCAATTGATGCAGAGAAGGCCTTTGACAAAATTCAACAGCACTTTATGCTAAAAAAAACCCTCAATAAACTCGTTTTTGATGGAACATATCTCAAAATACTAAAAGCTATTTACAACAAACTAACAGCCAATATCATACTGAAAGGGCAAAAACTGGAAGCATTCCCTTTGAAATCTGGCACTAGACAAGGATGCCCTCTTTCACCACTCCTATTCAATATAGTACTGGAAGTTCTAGCCAGAGCAATCAGGCAAGAAAAAGAAATAAAGGGTATTCAAATAGGAAAGGAGGAAGCCAAATTGTCTCTATTTGCAGACGACATGATAGTATATTTGAAGACCCCATCTTCTCAGCCCAAAAACTCCTGAAACTGATAAGCAACTTCAGCAAAGTCTCAGGATATAAAATCAATGTGCAAAAATCACAAGCATTCGTCTACACCAATAACAGACTTAAAAAGAGCCAAATCAAGAATGAACTGTCATTCACAACTGCTACAAAGAGAATAAAATACTTAGGAATACAACTTACAAGGAACATAAGGGACCGCTTTAAGAAAAACTACAAACTACAGCTCAATGAAATAACAGAGGACACAAACAGATGGAGAAACATTCCATATTCTTGGTTAGGAATAATTAATACCGTGAAAATGGCCATACTGCCCAAAGTAATTTACAGAATCAACACTGTCCCCATCAAGCTACCATTGACTTTCTTCACAGAACTGGAAAAAACCACCATGAACTTCATATGGAACCAAAAGAGAGCCCGCATAGCCAAGTCAATTCTAAGCAAAAGGAACACAGCAGGAGGCATCACACTACTGGACTTCAAACTATACTACAAGGCTACAGTAATCAAAACAGCATGGTCCTGGTACCAAAACAGAGATATAGACCAATGGAACAGAACAGAAGCATCAGAGGAAACACAACATATCTACAACCATACAATCTTTGATAAACCTGACAAAAACAAGCAATGGGGAAAGGACTCCCTGTTTAATAAATGATGTTGGGAAAACTGGCTAGCCATGTGCAGAAAGCAGAAACTGGACCCCTTCCTGACACCTTATACTAAAACTAACTCCAGATGGATTAAAGACTTAAACATAAGACCTGGCACCATAAAAACCCTAGAAGAAAATCTAGGTAAAACCATTCAGGACATAGGAATAGGCAAGGATTTCATGACCAAAACACCAAAAGCATTGGCAACAAAAGCCAAAATAGACAAATGGGACCTAATCAAACTCCACAGCTTCTGCACAGCAAAAGAAACAGTCACTAGAGTGAATCAGCAACTAACAGAATGGGAAAAAGTTTTTGCAGTTTACCCGTCTGACAAAGGGCTGATATCCAGAATTTACAAAGAACTCAAACAGATTTACAAGAAAAAAACAAACAAGCCCATTCAAAAATAGGCAAAGGATATGAACTTTACAAAAGAAGACATACATGAGGCCAACAAACATATGAAAAATTGCTCATCAACACTGGTCATTAGAGAGATGCATATCAAAACCACATTGAGATACCATCTCAAGCCAGCTAGAATGGTGATCATTAAAAAATCTGGAGACAACAGAGGCTGGGGAGGATGTGGAGAAATAGGAACACTTTTACACTGCTTATGGGAGTGTAAATTAGTTCAACCACTGTTGAAGACAGTGTGGAGATTCCTCAAGGCCTTAGAAATAGAAATTCCAATTGACCCAGCAATCCCATTACTGGGTATATATCCAAAGGACTATAAATCATTCTACTATAAGGACACATGTACATGAATGTTCATTGCAGCACTGTTTACAATAGCAAAGACCTGGAACCAACCCAAATGCCCATCAATAATAGACTGGACTTGGAAAATGTGGCACATATACACCATGGAATATTATGCAGCAATCAAAAATGATGAGTTCGTGTCCTTTGTAGGGACGTGGATGAATGTGGAGAACATCATCCTCAGCAAACTGACACAAGAACAGAAAATGAAATACCACATATTCTCACTCATAGCTGGGTGATGAACAATGAGAACACATGGACACAGGGAAGGGAGCACTACACACTGGAGTCTATTGGGGGGATTAGGAGAGGGACAGTGCAGGGGAAGCTGGGGAGGGATAGCATGGGGAGAGATGCCAAGTGTGGGTGAAGGGGAGGAAGGCAGCAAAACACACTGCCATGTGTGTACCTATGCAACTATCTTGCATGTTCTGCACATGTACCCCAAAACCTAAAATGCAATAAAAATAATTTATAAAAAGAAAAATCACACCAGCATAATGTTGAATGAAAGGAAAAAGATACAAAGATGCATGCAAATTGCATGCTTGTATTTATGATACATGCAAATTGCATAAAGTATTTTATAGATATTTAACTTTGATCATATTTATATAGTTTTTTAATAGCCAAAACTAACCTATAGTAATAGAAGTCAACATACTCATTAACATTGACAAGAAAATGTTGAACAGAAGTGAGATTATCATGGTAAATAATTTTATCATAATAATTTTTGTATATCTGGATGCCTTACATAGGTCATGTAATTAATAAAATTGATTAACTGTAAATGTTATGAATAATGGAAAAAGAATGAGATACCGAGAAAAGATCATGATTGGGACAAAAAGGAATAGAATCAAACATAGAAAGCCCTGAATAATACAATAAAGGATGTAACTTACCAACCATTACAACAATAAAATTAGATATCATTGGCACTGATTATAAAACACTTTTTATGTCTGCTCAGAACCCCTGAAAAATAAAAATAAAAACATTTAGGAGACTTCTTGTTCCAAAATAATGGTATAAAAGCAAGTTGGCTTTAATGTTGCCCACAGAAAACAACAACAACAAATTAGTGCTGTGATTATTACCAGCAATATCTCAGAACTCAAATATGAGGAGACAGCTCCGAGAGGCACAGATAAGTGAAAAAAACAAACAAAAAATCTGTACAGATAATGAGAGAAGTAAACTGTCATATCTATGATGCTTCTCACTGTAATACTCCTGGTACCCAAGTGCATGGAAACATTGTTTCTATACTGGAAAATGTGAGATCAAGATGAATAACCAGCTTCCCCACCAGCTCAAGTTCCCTGGAAGGAAACTTGCCCACCTGCCTCAACACTTGGGAAAATCAGGGGTGCCCTGTAGGGAGACATATCTCTGCAGAGACAAAGTATGGTGGGATGGCAAGACTACCATCCCCAGTACCAGAAATTCTGCTACTACTTGGCCAAAAAAGATGCCAACTTAGAGTGGCTGCCAAGCAACATTATGCTATAGGAAGTTTGTTCCACAAGTCCCGTGGGCTGGAATCCTAATGAGTCTTCCAACATTACTAGCATATCCCATTTGGATCCTCTCCCATTTGGTATAGGTGGCACTCTGATTGTTTACTAGGATCAAGGCAAACATGGGTTAAGGTACCATGTAGTCATAAAAAGGAGGTCAAAACATAGTCCTCCAACCCCCAAAAAATCAACAGGTAAATTACAAGGAATATTTAAACAAACATATTCAATATAAACCAAAATAAGCCATATAGAATCCTTCAACACAAAAACATAGATGCATACCCATAAGAAACAACAGCAGACAGGGAACTGTGATATCCTCAGATGGAGAAAGTTGGAACCAGAGACAGACATTAACAAGATGGCAATATGTGAGCACTTGTACCAAACATTCAAAATAGTAGTTTTAAGAAAACTCAGTGGTCTCTAAAATAACACATAAAAATTCAGAAATTTATCAGAGAAGTTTAACAAAGGGATTGAAATACTTTTTGAATATCAAAAAGAAATACTGGAACTGAAAATTACATTTGCTTAACTGAAAATTTTATTAGAGTCTCTCAATAGGATAATAGATCAAGCAGAAGAGATAATTAATGAGCATAAAGATGGGCTTTTGAAAATACACAAGAAAAGCTGAAAAAAAGAATAAAGAGGAATAAGGAATGCCTACATGTTATAAATAAATTACTGCAAAAGACAACATCTAAGAATTATTGGTGTTCAAGAGAGAGGCCAACCAGAGCAAGGGGTAGAAAGCCTATCAAAGAAATAATAATACAAAGCATTCCAAATTTTGAGAAAGAGATAGTCAGGTAGATAAAGGTCAGAGAACATCAAACAGATTTCAACCCAAACAAGACTCCCCCTAGGCATTTAATAAATAATCCAACTATCAAACGTCAAGGACAAAGAGAGGATCCTAAAATCAGCAAGAGAAGAGAAGCAAAGAACACCTGGAGCTCCAATTCGTCTGATGACAGACTTCTCAGTGGAAACCATACAGGCCAGGAGGAACAGAGATGATGTTTTCTCAAGTGCTGAAAAAATAAAAACCTGCCATCTAAGAACACTGTATCCTTCAAATATGAAGAAGAGATAGTCTTTCCCAGACAAGGAAAAACTGAGAGTGTTCAGCACCACCAGACATACGTTGTAAGAAATACTAAAGAAAGTTCTTCAACCTCAAAGAAAAAAACACACAAAAAGAAAACAGCTGAATATATATAGAATACACTGATAAAATTGCAAGCATCAACAAACCCAGAATAGTCTAATACTATAATTGTGATGCACGATCTACTGACATCTGTAGTATGAAGACCAGAAGACAAATCTATCAATGACAATTATAGCTGCAGAAACCTGTTAAGAAGTAGGTTATACAAATATGCAAGTTGAGACAACTAAATTAGAAAATGTGTGAGAATGGAGTAAAAGTATTTGCTACCTTGTTTCTATTCTTTTCTTTATAAGTTGTTATCTCTTTAAAATAACTTGTTGTATTTATAAGATGTTTTCATAAGCCTCATAGTGATCACAACACAAAACTTATAATAGAGTCACTAAAAATAAAAAGCACCTAATTAATATGTACCACCAGAGAAAATTGTATGACCACAAAGAATGACAATAAGAGAAAAAAAGATTTAAACAACCATAAAACAAGCAATGAAATAGCTGTAGTAAATCCTTACTTAACAACAATAACACTGAATTTAAATGAAGTCAACTGTCCAATTAAAAGGCATAAAATGCAGGCCAGATGAGGTGACTTATGCCTGTAATCCCAGAACTTTAGGTGGCCAAGGCAAGTAGATCACTTGAGATCAGAAGCTCAAGACAAGCCTGGCCAACATTGCAAAACCCTGTTTCTACTAAAAATACAAAACCTAGCTAGGTGTGGTGGTAGAGGTCTGTGATCCTGGCTACACAGGAGGCTGAGTCAGGAGAATTGCCTGAATCCAAAAGGTGGAGGTTGAAGTGAACCAAGATCATGCCACTGCACACTAGCCTGGGCAACAAAGCAAGACTGTCTCAATAAATAAATAAATAAATAAATAAATAAATAATAAAATTTATAAAAGGGGCTGAATTGGTAAAGAAAAAAACCATGACTGTATGCAGCCTACTAGAAATCCACTTTACCTCTAAAGGCACACAGAGAATGAAAGTGAAGGGATGAACAAAGATATTTCATGCAACTAGAAACCATAAAAGCAGGAGTAGTTATATCAGATAAAATAGACTACAAATCCAAGACTACTTTAAAAAGAGACAAAGGTCACTATATAATGGTAAAAGGGTCGATTCAGCAAGAGGATATGACAGTTTTTAAAATCTATGAACCCAACATCAGAGCTCTGAAGTGTATAAAGCAAACATTCATTAATCTAAAGGGAGAGGTAGACTGCAATGCAATAATATTAGGAGACTTTAACTGTCAGTAATGGACAAATCATCAAAACAGGAAATCACAAGGAAATATTGGGGTTACACTGCACACGAGAGCAAATATACCCAACTGACGTGTACAGAAGCACTGCTGCAGAATACTCATTCTTTTTATCAGTACTTGGGACAATCTGCAGAATAGACCACAATTTTAGGCCAAATAAAAGCCTCAATAAATTCAAAAGAGTAGAAGTCACAGTATCTTTTACCACAATGGGATGAAACTGAAGTCAATAACTCCAGAAACCTCAGAAACTACACAAATACATGAAAATTGAATAACGTGCTCCTTAACAACCAAAGAGTCAATGATGAAATTAAGAAGAAAATTTTTAAAATTTCTTGAAACAAGTGAAAATGGAAGCACAATAAACCAAAATCTGTGGTATGCAGAAAAGCATTGAAGGAAGTTTATAGTAATAAATCCTTTTTTAAAAAAGGTAGAAAAACCAAATAAATAACCTAATGATGACCTCAGAGGATTTAGAAGAGCAAGAACACACCAAAACCCAAATTACTAGAAGAAAAGTAATCAAAATCAGAGCAGAAATAAATGAAATTGAGACTAAAAGTACAACATAGAAAGATCAAGAAAATAAAAACAAAAGGTATGGCTTTTGTTATCAGTGCAGCACAAAATAGCAGAGCTATTATAAATCACCAAAGAGGTGATTTATTTTGGAACATGGTCTTCTCAGACATACTTAGTGGAAACTGATGACCAAAGACCATTGTAACACTTTGGTGTCTTATGAAAAGATAAACAAAATATAAAAAAGATAAACAAAATCAACAAAACTTTAGCTAGACAGAGAAAAAATATAAAAAACTGAAATAAAAAAATCAGAAACAAAAACATGGAGACATAACAGCTGAAATCATATAGGGCCAGGCATGGTGGCTCATGCCTGTAATCCCAGCACTTTGGGAGGCTGAAGTAGGAGGATTGCTTGAGCCCAGGAGTTCAAGACTAGCCTGGGCAACACAGCAAGACCCTATCTCTATTAAAAACAAACCACCACCACCACCATGAACAACAACTGTTACCATACAAATACAAAGAATCATTAAAGATTATTATAAAAGAGTATATGCTAAAAATTGGAAATTCTAGAAAATATGAATAAATTGTTGCCCAAATACAATCTACCAAGATTGAACCATGAGGAAAAGGAAACCTCAAGGAAATGATAAAGAGTAATGAGATTGAAGATGTAATCTTCCTACCGTAGTACAGCAATAATCAAGAAAGAGCAGAAACAGAGTATGTATGTATGACACTCATCCTTTCTTGGGATTGTACATGACTCAGTTCAGAACTTCAGTCCAAGCTCTTTCTGATGATGCTTCTTATCATCTTTTATATATGACCTTATTAATTTCATGAATTATGTATTAGTTTTCTTTAAACCTCAGGTATCAAAATGACAGGAACTTGTACCCCCTATTCCATGCCACAAATCAAGTAAATATGTCAGTAAATCATTCCATTTTTCTGCCCATAAATTGGCATAATGTAGAAAGGGGTTTTAATGTTAGAGAAATCATGATTTCAAAATCTTGATCAAACATTTGTGGCATATAATTGAATTTTCTTACCCCCATCTGATCCTATGTCTCTTCATCCATTAACTAGTACCACTTCTATTTTTTTTTTCAAATTAAAGAGCATATGCGTGTTGTGTTTTTAGAAAATCTAGTTAAAATGGGAAGTAAAAGGTAACTTTTGCTCTTTTTTTTCTTTTGTTCTAGTTGTCCTGTTTTTAAATATTTAATCATTGTGTGTATGTTAAGAGTGTAAAGATTACTGATATTTGCAGCAAGCAGAAGTATTTTTTTTTTAGTCAGTTTCATGTCCCTTATTTGTAGAAGGTAGTCAGGCCATTTTGACATTCTTTCTTACAGAATGACTTTTGAAAAGAAAACCCCAAGCTGCTTACTAAATCAACAGCCTTTTCAACTTAAAAAATCTAGCTTATTGAAGTCATGTTTCTGAGAATTGTGAAGGGATTTTAAAAAGAGGAAATAACTCTGAGCTAAAAGGAAGAAAGAAGGGCAATGCACATCCTGACCATGTGAGAAATTACAATTTGCAAAAAACGGGAAAATAGGAGCCCTTTCCACTCCAAAGTTGGCTAGATATTAGTGTATAAAAGGCTTGGTGCTGTCAACAAAGATGCTAGATCTTAAGTACAGATGACCCCCAGCTTCAAAAAAAATGTATTTTTAATGTGGCAAAGAGACAGTGTGGCTTTTGTTGTAAGCGCAGCACAAAATAGCAGAACTAGACCCAAAGAGGTAATTTATATTGGAACATGGTCTTCTCAGATGTAATCAGTGGAAACTGATGACCGAAGACCATTGTAACACTTTGGTGTCTTATAAAACCTGGGAAGCTTCATATAACCTTGAAGAAACCTCTCACTCTCAATACCACCAAATAACCGAAAGTAAGTAACCTGTTCTGTCCACTCAGTGAGATGGAGAGTTGAAGTGACATTTAATTTTATTTAAATAACTAATGAATTGAACATTATTGCACTTCTGAACATGTAGGTCCAAATTTAAATCTGCTATGTGTTCGTTCTCTATATAACTTACTCCTGAGCTCCGAAATCTAGTTTTTAATCTCAGTAAAAATTATTTTCACTGCCATTATTTTTATTATTTCCCAGAATCTTTTCATTGTCACTGAATTCTCAGTACACATTTAGGAGGCTGCAATTATTTACATGAGTTATCAAAAAAATTAGTTGCATTGGTAGAATGTGGTGAGCATAGCTGCCTTTCGAAACAATGAAAAAATCGTGATTTCCCTCTATGAAGCTGATATTGAAACATAAATTTCAAAGTTGCTGAGCCTTATTAATGTTTGATGAAGCTATGTATAAAAGGACACATCCCCAAAGAGTTCAAGAACAGTTTATTTAATTAACAGTGTAGCTAAAATAGTTCTATATTCAATTTGATAATCTAAACAGCTAAGGACTACAACTGTTTTTCCCATAGAGAAGTTTCAATGACTCAACCATTTTCTGTTTGATTCTGATCTCTAAGGAAATATAAGAAAGATACAGAGTGACCAGTGCATTTAAAATCAAACAAAATATTATTTTTCTTAGCTAATAGCTGTAGAAAAATTCATAAATGATTTTTTATGATAAGCAGAGCAAATAAAATATTTGTTAAAATGTATATAAAATTATTATGCTGCCCTAAATTACTACTATTAAAATGATGTTTATAATTTCAGATTACATATGTACATATAATATATACAATATTATACAGAATATATTATATTTAGTAACTTTTAAAATATATTCACATATAATAAGATACATTATATTACATAATGTATTTATATACAAATGTATAAATTTATACAATTGATTAAAAGTAGAAAATTACACTGGCATTACTAGTGGCTGGAAGGCATTCTTAAAGCTTTTGATCAGGATGATATTTTGTGCTACCATCAAATATTCATCTTATACCCCCAAACCTCTTTTATTTAATTTTAGGCAGAATTATAAAACTGGCTAAAATAAAGGAGGAAGGATAAATATGCATTCTAATGTACCACAGCATAATTTTTTTGACTGTAGCATACACTGGTAGGTTGACATTCAGCTAAATGGGAAATGCTTAAAGCTCATCATAGTCCCTAAATCATAGATTGTTGTATTGAATGCATTTAGTTTCAGCCATTCCTCCTTCATATATTTTGACATAAATAAACCCTGTTGAAATCCCAAAGATTTAGTTAGGATCTTACATAATCTGAATTTGCTATTTAATAAATCCAGTGCTACCAGGGTGTTTCGTAAATGTATTTTGTCGAATATTTTTTTTCTGTGTCTTTCCTAGGGTTGGTAAAGACATCTCTGTGGATATTGGAGTACTAGCAATTACTTAGTAAGAGTAGGAAAGGGATATATTTTTTTCTATTAAGTACTCCTAAAGCCTGGTCTATCTTTACACTATCTAATAAAGCAATCTTTAAAAATATTAGAAATATTGGCTAAATTTTTCATATTATGTATACATTCCAAAAATTATGAGTGTCAGGATCTTATTTAACATATTTGCAAGTATTTTATAAAATATTTGGCAAAAGTGAAACTAAATCTTGAGCAGTTTTAAGTCACGGTTAACCCTTCTCCATTATAATTCAGACAATGTAAAGTAAGTGAATTTATTAAGACAAAACAGTCACATACAAATCTCAATCTTGTTATAAGAAGGAATTTTCTAGTTTCCCAAAATAAAACACAAAATTTAATTCTTTTCTTCAAAGGCTTAACATTACACATTACAATTTCAATAAATAACAGTCATTCTGAACAACCAGAAATGTTCTTACCTTTCTTCTTTTAATCAGTTTCTTGATTTGCTGCTAGCAGCTTTGTGTCATATCTTCCAGAACCTCTCTTAAAAGCTATAACTTTATTTAATATAAAAATGTTACATTTGTTTTTACAGCACAGCTGCAAACTAGAGTTATACCACTTTTAAAGAGTAACTGAAAGTTTAAGCAGCATTTCCCAAACTAGAAGTGACCATGTGACTATCTATTAGTCATACTGTTGTTAGTCACAGTTTTCTTCCTGTTCGAAAAGGCTCGCCAAAAAGGAGGAAAGTTGGGGAAATAAAAATTCAAAGTTGAAGAACAAACACATACTTTCTTTCTTATCGGGGATTCTCATCTGAACAACAGAACACAAAATTACTCACGTGGCTGTTTTCTGATTCATCTACTAGCGGTTCATAACTGGTGTCCATCCAAAGCTGTAGGAGAGGCTGAGACTGATTAATTAAACAGCATTCTTTAGGACACTACTGCTTTATTAACTTGTGTTAAGAAAGATCACCTTAAAAGTGATAGAATCAAAGAAAAAGCAATGCTTAAAACTTTGGCTACTGAAAGAAAAACAAAAACTATTCTCTGTCTCTCAAAGACAGATATTTGCACAGTCACACATGTAGGTGTGGGAACACACATACACAAGCATACACAGAGGGAGAAAAAGAAAACAGAAGTAACAAGGTGCCCAGAATGTTATCATCAACATACAAGACGAGGCTACTATGTTTTGCTAAGTTACGAGGCCACAATTTTTTTTTCAGATCTGCTCCAATCAGTTTTCCAGTGATTTTGTATTCCCCCTCAACAAATAGAGAGGAAATGAGAAGCAGCCAGCGTCCCACAAGCAGCTTTGGAATTAACACCGCATTTGTTCTGAGAGAAAAACTTTAAGAGGAAAAGGAAATGAAAATAGAGAAGAAACTGTAGTACGAAGGAATTAAAAGAAAGAAAATGTGAAGAGAATAAAAAACACAGGTTTAATCATTTCTGGGTGTCCTTACACATACCTCGGGTCACTTCCGTCAGCTCTCAGAAAGAAATTATGCAAAATAAGCTGCAGAAGGAAAGGACAGATAACAAAATTGCTCTTTTCATTTTTGGACAGAAAAAGAAAATTTTGGAGGAAATGAATACATTCTACCTTTGCTGTTAACAAAAGATTGTATCCAAAGAACTATTAGAAATGCATGTAAAGAAAAATATAGAGATTACACAGTTATAGTTAAGTGAAATTTAGTTTCATTCCAAAAAGGAAAAGGTCAAGATATAACAGTCAAGATATAAAACATTTTCAACATGGCAAAATGTTCTCTACTGTTGCTTTGCAGTTCGTTCTCACCCCTGAAACCAGGCAGCAGCCAACTAGTAAGCTTTGCTGGTTTTAGACATTTCTGTAAATAGAATGACACAATTGGCAATTTTGGTAAGTCTGATGCTTTTCACTGAGCACATTGTTTTTGAGTTTTATCCATGTTGCTGCACAGATCAGCAGTTAGTTTTTATTACTGATTAGTATTTCATTGTATAGACATATAATAACTTTTATCCATTTTATAATAAAGTGTATCCATTACTACACTGAGCTTTTTCCACTTCATGGATATCATAAGTAAGGTCAAAATAAACCTTTATGCAAAAGTCTTCCTATTGACACATTTTTCAATCCTTTGAAGAAATATTTAGAGGTGAAACTGCTAAGATAGATAGAAAATAAGTGTTTTATTTTATAAGCATACATTTTTCCAAAAAGTTGTGCCATTCCCAACATTAATATTGAGTGGCTCTATTTGCTTCACATCAATAGCAACATTAGATATGCCCAGTCTTTTTAAATTTAACCATTTAAATTTAACCATAGGTGTGTAGTAGAATCTAAATGTGATTTTAACTTGTACATCTCTGATGTTATATTGAACATTTACTCATGTGCATATTGGCAACTCATACATCTTTTTTCAATGACCTATTTAAATATTTTGCCTATTTTATGGATTTATTTGTTTTCTTATGGTGATTTGTACATATATGCAAATATATAGAGAAACACAGATACACATAAAATGTGTATCTAAAAAAGTAAAATGGGTTGTAAAATAATACAGAAAAAAATCCATTTTTAGATATATGTATTAAAAATACTTTCCCTCATTTGTAAGTGCATTCTCAAATATTTAAAAAATCTAGAATCTTCTAAATGTTGTACTCTCCAATCCTGACAAATTTACATATTCTTCCTTGTTGAGGTCATGCGTTTTTCCTTACTTAAAGAAAATACTGAGTCCTTCACACCCTTCTTACAACTCTCCCTTCCTTTCCTTTCTTAGTTATTGGTCATAAAGCCAGTAACTATGGTGATGTGTTAAGCTTATAAGAAAGATAAAAGGCTATACTAAGAATGAATTTGGACCTAATTAATATATAATAACAACTTGGAGTGCATACAATGGGACTGGATTCTGAGAGTGGCTAGATCATAAGAGAAACATAAAGCTGGATAAGGGAGATTTTATCAACATTGGGAATTCAGTTGCAATATAGAATTTGATAACTTGGATAAATGCTGTGAACAGTGCTGATACACTGCCGAAATAACTCGAAGAAGATTAGAGAAAGCAATGGCTCACGTTAAATAGAGTAACATTCCAGATTTCCCATGGCAGGTAGCTGAAGAAATGATAAAAATGCTTAGAGAAGTGGGCATGCTATAGTGGATAAACTATATAAGGACAGAAAATCCACCAGTGGACTCTGTTCTATGGGATGGTATAATGGGCACCATAAGGAAGGCACTGGCAAAATGACTTAAGTCCTACATAAACATCACTGAGAAGCTTAGCACTACTCTCCTCTGCATGCCAAAGATTACAGTAGGAGATGTTCCCACAGAAGTGGATTCAGAGAGTATTGGGAACGACAGGGTTTAAAGTAGGAAAGGCCAAGTGTTAGAGCTCCACTATGAAACAAGCTGGGCCCCATTATGGTAATAAGGGTCAAATTGCAATAGCAGCTGGGATTACTCACCCACAGAGCTATAGCAATATCAGATAAAGCTCAATGTTTGCAGAAGTACTACAGAGAGCAAAAAGGTGCTTCTACTTCTGTGCTTTCCTTTAACAACTGGTGGCACAGAGAAAAACACACACGCAACAAGCCCTGGTTTGTAACACCAGCTGATTTCCATGATGTGATTATTCCCACCATTGCTGATTTCAAGGTACCTAGGTGACATCATTGAACACAGAGTTGGAAATTAATGTGCAGTGGTACAGCATTACTTATTATTTTCACTATACAGACATAACAGATGCTAATAATTTCATGCGTGGATAATGGCAAAATGCACTACAAATCATCGCATATTAATGAGTTCTAAGCAATTGTTTTATTAGCTCGGTGTTAGGTCCACAACTATGCTAAATGTCATGACCTGGGTTAGGTTCCAGCCAGCGCTGAGGTCTGAAGGGAGTGGGTGGATGGACGATAGCTGAAGGAACACTTGGGGGCCATAGGCAGGTGAAATGGAGTTTAATTTAGCAGCTCTCTCATCTCACAGTCTGCCTTTATCTGGGCTGTCTGCTCCGGCTCTGTGGCTCCTGCCACTCCCACACCTGCAGCAGCACTCGCTGGCCTGCACGCCCAGCTCTGTCAGGGCCAGCAGCTGAACCCTTTCCCTCTGGGCACAAGCTAGTTCCTGGTTCCCCTCTGCTCGCCTTCAAGGCGACTGGCTCTCCCCTACAAGGGTCAATACTGTTACTCTCTCCTTGGGCACCAGTGTGAGCCATATCATGACATGCCATGCAATGCTGAGCCAAGCCAAGCCAAGCCCAAGAGTGCCTGTACAGCATCAGCAGGGTTATTGTATTTTTTCCATGGCTTCCAGGCAAGCATGAACTTATACAAACAGGCTATACGACACGTGGAGTTACATGTCTACGCTCCAAACTCACTGAGTCACTTGTCTGGATGTCTGCCTCAGCCTGCTTCTTGACCAAAGCACATTCATGTACCTTACTGTTGGTGAAAAGTACCTTTTAATATTATTTTTATATTTTATGTTTTTGCTTTTAATATTATTAATTCAAAGTTTAGATAACGCAATTTTTCAAAATAACTATGTTTAACAGTAGGCTCGAAAACCCTTGGAAATTTAACAATCAGCTCTTGCAAATATACCACTGGCTTTGCTGGACGTGTGCAACAGGAAAGAAATCAAAGGTAGATTACTAGTAGGCTAAGGGCAACCATGTCCTCAAAACTTATAAACTATTACCCCAATCTAGTTTGGCCAAAGCCATTTTTTGACAGAGGACCGAATAATGGGAGAACTCATTGTTAAAAGGAGGCCCTCTTCAACACCAAGACTAGAGTAAATGGTAAGTTTTCCTCCAGTCCATCCCTGGTGGGACTTACATTAGTCTTCTCAAACTGCCATAACGAAATAACATAGGCTGGGTGGCTTAAACAACAACAAGAACTTAGTTTTCATCATTTTGGAGACTCAAAGCCTAAGATCAAGGTGCTAGCCAGGTTAATGTTCAGTGATGTCTCCCTTCCTGGAGCCGACTACTGCCTTCTTACTGTGTTCTCACATGACATTTTCTCTGTGTATATGCAGACAAAGAGAGCTCTCGGATATTTTCACCTCTATCTGTATGTACACCAGTCTTATGAGATTAGGCCTTATCCCTACGACCTTATTTAACCTTAGGTTCCTCCTAAAGATACTCTCTTAAAATATAGTCACATTGGAGTTAGGTCTTCAGCATATGTGTTTGGATGGGAGCACAAATCAGTTCTCAACAAGATTCAAGGCCATTTATTTGAATAACTGGGAAAAAATCTAGGACATACATTTCTAGGATTACAGAATGCAGGGATAAGTTGACATTGATTCCCAAGAAAGGATCATGACCCTCCTGTTAGAGTAGAAGCTTATAGAGTCCCAGTAATAGAGTACTTGTTTATGCCTCGTTCACAGTAGGTCCAAGGACTCACCCAGTAGACATTCTTTGGCCTTCAAATACTCAATTGGGCATCACATAATTAAGAATTGGTATAAAGTTTACATTGGTTCCTTGGCCAGCTTGGTACATACTGTAGTGAGAAAAACCAGGGCTCCTGAAACTGTTCTCCTCCCCTCCACTGGGCATGATAGTAAACCCAAACTAATTTTGAATTATAGAGTGAATGACAAAGGTTATTTCCACCCATAAATACCTCAAAGATGCAAGGATACTGGTATCCATTTATCTCTATTTTATTAACCAGTGTAGCTCTTACAGAAACTATATGGATTCTGGATGATGACAATTGATTATTGCAAGTTCAATCAAACAATAATTCGAAGTGTAGCTGCTGATTCAAATGTAGTATACTTGTTAAAGCAAATTACCCTACTCTCAGGTACAAAAAATATGGTCACTAATTTGGTGAAAGTTTTATTTTTTAATCTCTTTAAGAAATGAGTACCAGAAATATTTGGTATTTATTTAGGGCTGACATGAGTAAATCTTTTTTATATTCTTACCCTAGATCTGTTAATTCTCCCACTGTATATCATAATATAGCGAAGAGACCTGGACTGCTTTGACATCCCACAAAATTTAACTCTGGTTCACTACGCTAATGACATTATACAAATTGGACCAGATGAGAAAGAAGAAGAAGTACATTGGAGGCATCAGTAAGATGCATACACTGCAGTGAGTTGTGAATACAATAAAGATTGAATGGCCACTGCATCACATCAGTTAAATTTTTAGGTTTACATGGTCTTGGTGCATGCTGGGGCATCTCTTTAAAAAAGCAGAGGACACAATGTGTGGTAGGCCTCACTGGATACTGAGGAAGCATTGTTCATACCTGGAAATAGAATTCTGACATATATATTAGGGGATATAAAGGGCTGCAAGGCTTCTATCATGGCTCAGAGAGTAAGTGTGGACTCCTCAGCGAATCTGCTGCAGTGGAAGAATCTCTACCACTGGAGCCATGCAACTTATGGCACACTGTGGTACCAGAGGTATCAATGGTGAGAAAAAACTTTGTGTAATTTATGGCCAAGTCCTAACAGGGGAAACAATTTCTACTGATCCCTTGAGCCCTAGAGCAAGACCAGATCAATTATATCTAAGCATTTATAGAGCTTTTATAAATAGCTCCTGGCATGCTACTGGACCTTGTAGAAAGTGGATGTGAGTCATCAGGCATACATACGTTCTGAGCTGCCGTTAACAAAGTGAAACCCAGCCAGGCACAGTGGCTCACGCCTGTAATCCCAGCACTTTGGGAGGCCAAGGGAAGCAGATCATTTGAGGTCAGGAGTTCAAGACCAGCCTGGCCAACATGGTGAAATTTCGTCTTTACTAAAAATACAAAAATAGATGGGCTTGGTAGCAGGTGCATGTAATTCCAGCTAGGGAGGCTGAGGCTGGAGAATCACTTGAATTGGGAGGCAGAAGTTGCAGTGAGCCAAGATCCCACCATGGCACTCCAACCTGGTGACAGAGCGAGACTCCATCTCAAAAAAAAAGAAAGAAAGAAAGAAAAAGAAACCTGTAAGACTCACCAAATAAGTTCAAGCACTCCCGGCAGCAATTCATTATAAGATGAATTGGTACATTCAGAATCAGCACAGGCAGATTCTCAATGCAAAGACAAGCTGAAGGCCCCTATGCCAACCAGAGAGGACAGGCAAGCTTCAGAAATAATACTATCCAACTGTCTCACTGGCACCTCTCCCTTGGCTCATGTTTATGGCTGTTTAAGATATTTCCTATAACCTGCAAATAAACAAGGAATAAAGTTGAGTTGGTTCTTAGAAAGGTCTGTTTCGGATATAGATGAAAGCTCTAAATGGACTATGGTTACACTATAGCCCCACTAACTGAGATTCATAAGGCAATAAAAGTAACCCACATTTAAAACATATATAAACTCTTGGGCAGTGAGTAATGTGTCTCTGCTACTGGAATGAAAGCTCTATTAAGCTATGAAATCAGAGGTGTTTTTCTGTTTTACTTGTTGATGTCTTCTCAGTAGTTAGAACAGTGCCTGTAGCATAACATGTTCGAAAAGTCTTATTGAATGAATTAATATATGAATGAAAATATATGGTGGAATAGTCATAAATACATTAGTAATAGAAAATGAACATAGGCACAAATAGTTAACCCATAAAAAGGCATACATAGTGAATGTATCCAAAGTTGTCTAAAAACAATGAAAATTCAAGAACTCTAAACTGAAACAGGCGGAGCGCAATGGCTCACACCTGTAACCCTTGGGGAGGCTAAGGCAGGTGGATTACGAGGTCAGGAGTTCAAGTTCAGCCTGACCAAGATGGAGAAACCCCAATCTCCACTAAAAATACAAAAAATTAGCTGGGCATAGTGGCAGGTGCATGTAATCCCAGCTACTAGGGAGGCTGCAATCGGAGAATTGCTTGAACCCAGCAGCAGAGGTTGGAGTGAGCCCAGATCACACCACTGCACTCAGCCTGGGTGACAGAGTGAGACTCTGTCTCAAAAATCAAATAAAAAATAAAGTGAAACAATACAACAGCCTATCAGATTGAAAATGTGTCTATAATCACTTGCGCTCAGGAGTTTAAGGTTACAGTGAGTTATGATCACACCACTGCATCCAGCCTGGGCTGTCTCAGTTAAAAAAAATCCTATATAAGACAAAATAATAATCTCATATAGGTCTTGGAAATTCTGAATTTCAGAAATGTAAAGTTGTAACATTTCTGTAGAGAATAAAGACTTCCTTTTACTAACCTATTAATACATGAGGATATGAATTTTGTAAAAGATGCACATTTTCTATGTCTATTTTGGATTTTCTGGGCATCACATTTATTAAGCATCTCAACCCTTAAAAATATTCTTTTGTTTTTCATGGGACAAGGGGAGAGGGCAAAAGGAGATTAAATGCCATGAAGGAATAGTGTCAGCCCACATGGTGGTTGAGCCAAGATGACGGCTTTTAAAATGGGAAGTAATGAATTTACTAGGGAAATGCGCAGGGAGGTAAAAGGACAGAATTTCATTACTAATTATGTAGGAAACACTGGATAAATCTATAGTTTGGGAAAAGCATTAAGATGTAAATTTTAGACATTTTCAAGTTTTGATACTCTAAAATACTTCAGCATTCAATCCCACCAAATGTGTTAGACCCATACTGAGAGAATCCGACTCATACTGAGAGAATTAGCCCAGGCATAGAAGGTAAAGAAAAGAGAAGTTTCTGAAGCTACTTGATGGCCCTGGGGTAGAACTGAGGGGTCTGGAGTTCAGCATGGGCATGGGGGAGCAGTTTCAAGGTCACCACCTTTTATACAGTGAGGAGGCTAGGCAGTCGTTGATCTTTCTACAGCCTCCTCTAGGCTTTGATTTCCTCTCCTCGAGGCCAGTTTTGTGAGTTGATTTTTTGGAAGGATAAGGGGTGGAGAATGCTGTGGTGAGAGAAACTTGTGACGGTCTGTTGTGGCAACTGTTCTCTGTTGACTACAGATGTAGTGGGAGATGCTATAGTGGAAATCAGGTAATAATTTGATTCTAGAGGTCAAGGGGTTGAATTTGACACAATAAGCCAGAGGGAATAAGCCAGAGTTTTCATCCACAGAAATCTGTGACAATGATTAGCTTATTTTTGAAGTTTGGGGAAAGGAAAAAAAAAAGAAAAAGAAAAAGAAAAAAGAAAGGCTATTTCACTAAGGAGCTGCTGATATGCTAAGGAAAAATCCATGTATGTTGGCTGGAAACTTAACACATATTCTCAGAGAGCAGACTCATTGTGTTTTACCCAGTCCCCAGACTTCAACGCAGTTAGTAGGGAAAGCTTTTCCCAGACCAGGAACCACTCAACTGGAAAGGAGATAGGTTTGGTCTCTTGGTTAAGGACATTGTTACATGGTCACAGATATAATTATGACATTTATTCTCCAACACCTGAACCAGAGGAAACTTCAGTCATTTTCTTAAACGACTATATACTGGGAAAATGCTGAGAACATGTGATGGTTTCCGGCTTGTATTTACAAACAAAAATAACAAATACTTCTTTGCTGCCTTGCCCAGGTGTATGTCAGCACTCCTGATCTCTATTATAAGATGGACAGAGAGAACTAAATCATCTTGATATAGCTCCCAACATGATATACCTCAGAACTGGTTGCATACAGTAGCTTCATTACATTGATGCAATCATGCTAACTATTCCTGGTGAAATGTAAACAGTAAGCATTCTACATATTTTTATAAGATAATATGTCCACCAGCATGAAATTGATCTAACTTGACCACTTTGACCCAATGAACCCTAAGTTTACAACTGCACAGAAGCATTTTATCATAAACATAATTGTGGCATTTTGGAGGCCAGGCCTGAAGAGTTCCAAACAAGCTCAGTAAATTGCATGAGCAGATGACTCAGACTCCAATGGCACATGTTCACATTCCTTTGCTGTCTCCACCTCAAACATACCTATGGTCCAGGTTGGGGAATGGGGAAGAGCATTCTGTATGATCTTATACTGAAGTAGTTGAAAAAAGAGGTTTAGAAGTGGATATGTAAAATATGGCAACTGGAAATAGATGCCGTAGTATAATCCCATTCAGAAGAAGACTGTGAAAGACAGAAGTGAAGGTAAACCTTCCCAATGAACTGAAGTTTGGGTGATATGTCTGGTTGTTCACCTGACAGAAAGGAAGCACGCAGAGAAGTAATCTAAATTGTCTCATCAGAAATTAATAGGTGAGATGCCTTATCAGAAACTCAAAAAGAACAAAACAGAAAAATTAATGAGAAGCTAAGAGGTACATATAGAGATCATGCAGAAAGGACATGGAGTGCGTAAATATTTATTCCCATGTACATACTGACAAGTGACATCTAGTGTTGAGGAGGAGACTCAATAACCAGGTGGACACATGTGCTATGGGAAAAAGTCAGTCATTTTCCCCAGATACTCTGGTGTTTAATCAATGAATTGATATTGAGTGGCCATGTAGCAGAAACTTAACTCACATGTATGTGAGTTAAGTAAAAAAAAAAAATATATGTGTATATATGTATATATATATACACATATATATAATAAGGAATGTGATTATGGAGGCTGGTAAGTCAAAATTCTGCAAGTGGGCGTGGACATACTGGGTACCTAGGAAGGCCTGTGTTTCAATTCAAGTGAAAAGTCTATTTATTGTCTGTAGAATCAGGAAAAGCCAAAGTAGCAGATAAAGTCTAAAGGCCATTGCTGGAGAATTCTTTCTCACTCAGGGAAGATAAGTCTTTTTGCTCTATGCAAGCCTCCAATTGACTCAATGAGGCCCAATCACATTACAGCAAGGCAAATCTGCTTTACTCAAAGGCCACCAATGTAAATATGAGTCCCTTCCAAAAACACCCTCACAGAAATAAACACAATGATGTTTGATCAAGTATCTGGACTCTTTGTGACTTAGCCAAGTTGGCACAAAATAAACTGTCACATCTACTGAAGGAAAATCTGTCAGGCATTTTCTGAAAAACAAACAAACAAACAAAAAAATTAAATTCTTTTAAAGCAATTCCTATTTTCACTAACTTGAGACTTGCTGATCATTTGTTTTACTACTTTGGCCCATCTAACCATTGTTATCTGGATCCTGCAAGTCAAATATGTCCCAAATAACAAAATGGCTATTTTAACTTTTTTTAATTTAAAATTTGAATTTGTATTTACCTAGAAATTTGTGTTTTTTTTTAGATTATTTGGTTTAATTTATTTTTCTCTTACTTGGTTACAAAAAATATGAAGGAAGGAAGGAAGTACATCTATCTTGTTCACTATTAAGTTTCTAATACACTGCATGCAAGTGGCAAGTACACATAAGTCCATTTGTTGGAAAGAGTAGAATACACTAGCTACCTTTACCTTGAGATACACAGAATAACAAGCTTATGTCCATTTTCATTTACCAACACATCCTGTGTGGTTTTAGACATCTGAGTCTGAATAAATTTTTACTATTTTTGGTCTTCCTTTTAGTTTCTTTTGGTATCTTGTGCCTAAGAGACATATCCAAGGTTGAGATTAGTTTCCATTTTCTTTGTACTATCTTCTGGATAATAATACATTAAACATTTGAAGAGACGGAGAATGAAGATGGGTATATGATGCTGAATTTCAAGGATCGTAAATCCAAGCAGAAATCTAAAGGTAGGAATATTG
The DNA here is from genome assembly GCF_049354715.1 of Callithrix jacchus. Lineage (NCBI taxonomy): Eukaryota > Metazoa > Chordata > Mammalia > Primates > Cebidae > Callithrix > Callithrix jacchus. Next base: position 24,077,395 of record NC_133510.1, on the reverse strand, counting down.
TCTCCCAGCCCCCCATTTAGTTTAAAATTGCATTATTCTACTAGAAGGATTAAATAAACACCAAAGGGTACTATTTATTGCTGCTTTCTTTCTACAAAAAATGTGCTACAGACTTGAGCAGTTGACAAGAAACCTTATAACCTGAAAAGCTAAAAATTCTTATTGTCTGGCCTTTTACAGAAAAAATGTAGCCGATTCCTATGCCTCACAATTCTTAAATTCTATACACTTTAAAAAAGTAAAAAAAAAAATCGCATTATTCTTGTAGGAAGAGAATTATCTTTGAATATTTTTAACATCTTAAAATTGATCATAAGAAGAAACATAAAAATGGTCATAAATTATCTGAGATAGATTATTTAGATTCATGAAAGCATCAACAATAAAAATGCAGCATTTTCAGAGCCATGAAGTAAGAGAAATGCTAATATGACAATGTATAATCCTGCATGTTGTAGCATGCAAAAGAGTATAACTTTCAAAGAAAAGGCTGAAAAATTATGTTTTTACAGAAACTTCCTCCTAAAAAACTTAAAGTTTATGGAAACACTTATGTTGGTATGGTATCTATGAAAACATGTTTCATGAAGTTGCCTATTACAGTTGGAAGGTAAGATCTAGCGGTGGTGGTGGGAGTAACAGTGGTCCTGTAGTGTTTTACAGCTTAAAAAAGCATATATATATTAGTTTTAGTCTTCATAAAAGCTCTATAGGATTGGTAGAACAATCCACTGGGAATGAGAGAAGAGGGAGAAAAGAAAAATGTTAATCTTTGCTCCTTAGGGCTGCTCTGTGGTTGGTTTTTGCTTTTAAGGTCTGTTACAGGTTCTATAGACAAGTTTGATAAACAACAGGCTCGTGCCTGAATTCAATTTGTCTAAAAGGAATTTTGAAAACAATCTTGTTGAAATAGTCAAGACCTAAGTTAAGATGACATAGGCCAGAAATTCAGAATTACCAGCCACAGTGGCAGTTCTGCCATATGTATCAAACATTCTGGTGTACTACCTCATTTTATATCTAGCAAACGCAAACACCGCCGCCCCCCAAAATGACACTTTTGTCATTATCTGAAGACTCGGGATCTTTTTGTGTTTTAATATCATGAAACAAATGTTAACTTTTTCAATAGTAACCTACTTCCATGCAGCAAAAGCTAGTACCAATGGTATTAAATTGACTGAGTCAGGCCAGGCACAGTGGCTATTCCTGTAATCCCAGCACTTTGGGAAGCTGAGGCAGGTGGATCACCTGAGGTCGGGAGTTCGAGACCAGCATGGCGAATATGGTGGAACCCTGTCTCTATTAAAAATACAAAAAACTAGCTGTGTGTCATGACATATACCTGTAATCTCATCTACTTGGGAAACTGAGCAGGAGAATCACTTGAACCAGAAAGTGAAGATTGCAGTGAGCTGAGACCATGCCACTGCACTTCAACCTAGGTAACAGAGTGAGACTCCATAGCAAAAAAAAAATTGAGTCAGACCCTCTAGCTCACAGACTAAAAGTACAGCTTTGGGAAGAAGCATTTAGTCTTCTTAAATCTCAGTAGATTGATTTATAATAAGAAAAATCTATCTAATGATGCTTTCATGTGGATATTAAACTAAATTTATAATTTTTCATCTATAAACTACTTTTTAATACACAAATATGTACAGAGACTTAAAATCTGAGGATTGATACATAAAATATAAGATAATATCCATTTAAATTATAAATGAATGATAGGGGTGGGAAAATAAATTGGGTCAGAAAGGTTACTGTAGGAATGTTTGTTCTTGCCATACATTTGCTTCTAAGCTTCCTTGTTATTATTCAGATAAGGGAAGCCTGACTAGTTGTTCAATTCACATTGTGTATAAGATAAAGTGACACCTATTTCTTAAGAGAGCTATGATTAATCTTGATCCTAATTCAGAAAAAAAATATTTTCCTGAGTTCTCATGAAGCACATAAAATAATACAATTATTGTTCCTGCAACAGTAGCCTTAAAAGATTTTGAAGGGCAATTTCTTCATATAGCCCCATATAAGGCAATGGCATCTAGCCAAGCATTGCTAGGACAGGCCAGCATACTGTGCTTCAGATACTCAGCTCTCTGTTCACTGGCTTGATATAGTATGTAAATCATGGCTTACATAAAAATATTAATTTTTGATCTATTGTCAGGGTTTTTATAAATCTTATTTAGCAAGAACTTTAAAGTCTCCCTCCCTGGCGTGTATGGAATGTGCACTTGTTCTTTATTACCAGTTAACTCAGATCCATATACCTATGATTGCTATTTCCTTATAAAATTACAGAAATATATTTTGATGACTTTCAGTTAAGTAGAAGTCATTCCATATTTCCTTAAACAGCAGAAATATCTACAGGTAAGAAAAGGAAAGAAGATCGAGGACTCAAGATGGTGCTGTGAGAACAACCCAGGATTGGAGCTCTTCTCATTGAATCCGCAAACAGTGAGTCAGAGCGGCATTTCCAGACTGATCTTTGTTGCCCACAGAACGGGGAAACTCCCAAGTATAAAAAAGACACGGGACGCCAGGCAGTAGGTCTGCCTGGCAAAGCCGGCAGCCGGGGCGGCAGTGGCTGGCCCTACCCAGCAATCCCCACAGGGCACGCTTGTCCGGGTGCCCTGTTGAACCGGCAACCTGAGACTTGAGAGGGCTGGACTTGAGACTGAACGAGACCTGGACACTAGGCCTGCCAGGGGATTGCAGGGATTGGGATACCCAGTGGGACGAAAAAAACCGCGATTTCAAACTATCCCGAGCAGACGGTCCGAGACGCACTGTGGGGGAGGGACGTCCACCACTACCTAGGCAACCCGCCCCAACTGAGATACACGCCCACTGCTGACGCAGCCAGCCGTTGCTGAGGCAACCCGCCCCAACTGAGATACACGCCCACTGCTGAGGCAGCCTGTCGTTGCTGAGGCAACACGCTACAATAAAGAGACTCCGCTGCAGGGCGTGGCGGAGACCACAGCAGAGCCGGCAGGAACAGCGCGAATCACACAACAGCAGGGCGGAGCCTCGGCAGCCAAACAGTGGCTAGTCTGCCTTCTAGCTCGGCAGGACACCTGATCGGACATCCAAAAATAAAGCCCAAACCCCTCAACACAGAGCATTTGAGAAAAAAAAAAGGGTTTTTTAATGAGCTCTGTTGCAGCAGAATAAAACATAGCAGCCTAACAGCCCTGAATGAACAACAGAGTGCACAGCTCAGCAATTAAAACCCTATAGAGCACAAACTGTCTCCTCAAGCAGCTCCCTGACCCCTCTATATCCAAAAGACTGACATTAGGCAGGCATCATCCTGGGACAAAGAGAGCAGAAAAAGAAACTGGTAGCATCCCCTGCTGTGCCACAGCTACTAGAGGTGCAGCCCAGACAAGCAGGGTCTGGAGCGGACCTCAGCAGTCGTACAGCAAAGGGGCTAGACTGGTAGAAGGAAAACCAAGCAACAGAAATACTTCATCATCAACATTCTGGGTGTCCACTCAGAGACCCAAACGAAAAGTCAGCAACTACACAGACGACCAGCGGACAAATCCACAAAGATGGGAAGAAACCAGCACAAAAAGGAGGAAAACACCCGAAACCAGAACACATCGCCTCCTAGAAAGGACCAAAACTCCTCACCAGCAAGGGAGCAAAGCTGGACGGAGAATGACTGTGACGAAATGACGGAATTAGACTTCAGAAGATGGATAATGAGAAACTTTTGTGAGCTAAAACATCATGTATTAAATCAATGCAAAGAAACTAAGAACCTTGAAAAAAGATTTGAAAAAAGATTCGAGGAAATGATAACAAGAATGGATACCTTAGAGAGGAATATGAATGAATTAAAGGAGCTGAAAAACACAATACGAGAACTTCGCGAAGCAAACACAAGTTTCAATAGCCGAATTGACCAAGCAGAAGAAAGAATATCTGAAGTCGAAGACCAACTCAATGAAATAAAACGAGAAACCAAGATCAGAGAAAAAAGTGCAAAAAGGAATGAACAAAGTCTCCAAGAAATGTGGGACTATGTGAAAAGACCTAACCTACGTTTGATAGGTGTACCAGAAGGGGACGAAGAGAATGAATCCAAGCTGGAAAATACTCTTCAGGACATCATCCAGGAAAATTTCCCCCACCTAGCAAGACAAGCCAACACTCAATTGCAGGAAATACAGAGAACACCACAAAAATATTCTGCAAGAAGAGCAACCCCAAGGCACATAATCGTCAGATTCAACAGGGTTGAAATAAAGGAGAGAATACTAAGGGCAGCCAGGGAGAAAGGTCGGGTCACCCACAAAGGGAAGCCCATCAGACTCACAGCAGATCTCTCGGCAGAAACACTACAAGCCAGAAGAGAGTGGGGGCCAATATTCAACATCCTTAAAGAAAAGAACTTTCAACCCAGAATTTCATATCCAGCCAAACTGAGCTTCAGAAGTGAAGGAAGAATAAAATCGTTTGCGAACAAGCAAGTACTCAGAGATTTTGTCACCACGAGGCCTGCTTTACAAGAGCTCCTAAAAGAGGCACTACACATAGAAAGGATCAATCAGTACCAGCCATTCCAAAATCACACTGAAAGCTAAAGAGCTTCAACATAATGAAGAATCTACAACAACTAACAGGCAAAACAGCGACTTAGCATCAAAATGGCAGTATCAAATTTACACATAACAATATTAACCCTAAATGTAAATGGACTAAATGCACCAATCAAAAGACACAGACTGGCAAATTGGATAAAAAGCCAAAACCCATCAGTGTGCTGTATCCAGGAAACCCATCTCACATGCAAGGATACACAAAGGCTCAAAATAAAGGGATGGAGGAAGATTTACCAAGCTAATGGAAAGCAAAAAAAAGCAGGAGTTGCAATTCTCATCTCTGATAAAATAGACTTTAAAGCAACAAAGATCAAAAGAGACAAAGAAGGCCATTACATAATGGTAAAAGGATCGATACAACAAGAAGAGCTAACGATCCTAAACATATATGGACCCAACACAGGAGCACCCAGATACATAAGGCAAGTTCTTAATGACTTACAAAGAGACTTAGACTCCCACACAATAATAGTGGGAGACTTTAACACTCCACTGTCAATACTAGACAGATCAACCAGACAGAAAATCAACAAGGATATCCAGGGCTTGAACTCAGACCTGGAGCAAGCAAACTTGGTGGACATTTACAAAACTCTCCACCCCAAATCCGCAGAATACACATTCTTCTCAGCACCACATCACACCTACTCTAAAATTGACCACATAATTGGAAGTAAAGCACTGCTCAACAAATGCAAAACAACTGAAATCATAACAAACAGCTTCTCAGACAATAGTGCAATCAAGTTAGAACTCAGAATTCAGAAATCGACCCAGAACCGCACAGCTTCATGGAAACTGAACAACTGGCTCTTGAATGTTGACTGGGTAAACGAAATGAAGGCAGAAATAAAGAAGTTCTTCGAAACCAATGAGAACGAAGACACAACGTGCCAGAACCTCTGGGACACATTTAAAGCAGTCTCTAGAGGAAAGTATATAGCAATAAGTGCCCATATGAGGAGAATGAAGAGATCCAAAATTGACACCCTATCATCAAAATTGAAAGAGCTAGAGGAGCAAGATCAAAAAAACTCAAAACCCAGCAGAAGACAAGAAATTACTAAGATCAGAGCTGAGCTGAAGGAGATTGAGACACGAAAAACCCTTCAAAAAATCAATAAATCCAAGAGCTGGTTTTTTGAAAAGATCAACAAAATAGACAGACCACTAGCCAGATTGATTAAAAATAAAAGAGAGAACAACCAAATAGATGCAATAAAAAATGATAAAGGGGAAATCACCACAGATTCAACAGAAATTCAAACCATCATCAGAGAATATTACAAACAACTATATGCGCATAAACTAGTAAACCTGGAAGAAATGGATAAATTCCTGGACTCCTGTGTCCTCCCAAGCCTAAACCAGGAGGAAGCTGAAACTATGAATAGACCAATAACAAGGGCAGAAGTCGAGGCAGCAATTAAGAGCCTACCTCACAAAAAAAGCCCAGGTCCAGATGGGTTCACAGCCGAATTCTACCAGCCACACAAGGAGGAGCTGGTACCATTCCTTCTAAAACTATTTCAAACAATCCAAAAAGAGGGAATCCTTCCCAAATCATTTTATGAGACCAACATCATCCTGATACCAAAACCCGGCAGAGACCCAACAAGAAAAGAAAACTTCCAGCCAATATCCATGATGAACATAGATGCAAAAATCTTCAATAAAATATTGGCAAGCCGATTGCAACAGCAAATCAAAAAACTTATTCATCATGATCAAGTAGGATTCATCCCGGGGATGCAAGGCTGGTTCAACATACGCAAGCCTATCAACGTAATTCACCACATAAACAGAACCAAAAACAAAAACCACATGATTATCTCAATTGACGCAGAGAAGGCATTTGACAAAATTCAACAGCCCGTTATGCTAAAAACCCTCAATAAACTCGGTATCCATGGAACGTATCTCAAAGTAATAAAAGCTATTTATGACAAACCAACAGCCAATATCATACTGAATGGGCAAAAACTGGAAGCATTCCCTTTGAAATCTGGCACTAGACAAGGATGCCCTCTTTCACCACTCCTATTCAATATAGTACTGGAAGTTCTAGCCAGAGCAATCAGGCAAGAAAAAGAAATAAAGGGTATTCAAATAGGAAAGGTGGAAGCCAAATTGTCTCTATTTGCAGACGACATGATAGTATACCTAGAAGACCCCATCGCCTCAGCCCAAAAACTCCTGAAACTGATAAGCAACTTCAGCAAAGTCTCAGGATATAAAATCAATGTACAAATATCACAAGCATTCGTCTACACCAATAACAGACTTAAAGAAAGCCAAATCAAGAGCGAACTGCTGTTCACAATTGCTACAAAAAGAATAAAATACCTTGGAATACAACTCACAAGGAACATAAGAGACCTCTTCAAGGAGAACTACAAACCACTGCTCAACGAAATCAGAGAGGACACAATCAGATGGAGAAACATTCCATGTTCATGGTTAGGAAGAATTAATATCGTGAAAATGGCTATACTGCCCAAAGTAATTTACAGAATCAACGCTATCCCCATCAAGCTACCATTGACTTTCTTCACGGAACTGGAAAAAAACCACCACGAACTTCATATGGAACCAAAAGAGACCCCGCATAGCCAAGTCAATTCTAAGCAAAAAGAACACAGCGGGGGGCATCACACTACCAGATTTCAAACTATACTATAAGCCTACAGTAATCAAAACAGCATGGTACTGGTACCAAAACAGAGATATAGACCAATGGAACAAAACAGAGGCACCGGAGGCAACACAACATACATACAACTCTACAATCTTTGATAAACCTGACAAAAACAAGCAATGGGGCAAGGATTCCATGTTTAACAAATGGTGTTGGGAAAACTGGCTAGCCATGTGCAGAAAGCAGAAACTGGACCCCTTCCTGACACCTTACACTAAAATTAACTCCAGATGGATTAAAGACTTAAACATAAGACCTGGCACCATAAAAACCCTAGAAGGAAATCTAGGCAAAACTATCCAGGACATAGGAGTAGGCAAGGACTTCATGAACAAAACACCAAAAGCATTGGCAACAAATGCCAAAACAGACAAATGGGACCTAATGAAACTCCACAGCTTCTGCACGGCAAAAGAAACAGTCACTAGAGTGGATCGGCAACCAACAGAATGGGAAAAACTTTTCGCAGTCTACCCATCTGACAAAGGGCTGATATCCAGAATTTACAAAGAACTGAAACAGATTTACAGGAAAAAAACAAACAAGCCCATTCAAAAGTGGGCAAAGGATATGAACAGATACTTTACGAAAGAAGACATATATGAGGCCAACAGTCATATGAAAAAATGCTCATCGTCACTGGTCATCAGAGAGATGCAAATCAAAACCACATTGAGATACCATCTCACGCCAGTTAGAATGGCGATCATTAAAAAATCTGGAGACAACAGATGCTGGAGAGGATGTGGAGAAAAAGGAACACTTTTACACTGTTGGTGGGAGTGTAAATTAGTTCAGCCATTGTGGAAGACAGTGTGGCGATTCCTCAAGGCCTTAGAAATAGAAATTCCATTTGACCCAGCAATCCCATTACTGGGTATATATCCAAAAGACTATAAATCGTTCTACTATAAGGACACATGTACACGAATGTTCATTGCAGCACTGTTTACAATAGCAAATACCTGGAATCAACCCAAATGCCCATTGATAATAGACTGGATTGGAAAAATGTGGCACATATACACCATGGAATATTATGCAGCAATCAGAAATGATGAGTTCGTGTCGTTTGTAGGGACATGGATGAATCTGGAGAACATCATCCTCAGCAAACTGACACAAGAACAGAAAATGAAACACCGCATATTCTCACTCATAGGTGGGTGATGAAAAATGAGAACACATGGACACAGAAAGGGGAGTACTAAACACTGGGGTCTATTGGGGGGAAAAGGGGAGGGCCAGTGGGAGGGGGAGGTGGGGAGGGATAGCCTGGGGAGAAATGCCAAATGTGGGTGAAGGGGAGAAAAAAAGCAAAGCATACTGCCATGTGTGTACCTACGCAACTGTCTTGCATGCTCTGCTCATGTACCCCAAAACCTATAATCCAATAAAAAATTAAAAAAAAAAAATTTTGGCCTTCAGAAATTCAACTAAACATGTTGATCTTCCTTCCTTCCTTTCTTCCTTCCTACCCCCCTTCTTCCTTTCTTTTTTCAGCAGAGCCTTGCTTTGTGGCCCAGGCTGGAGTGCAGTGGTATGATCATAGCTCACTTAATAATGCAAGTCTTCCACCTCAGCCTCCAGAGTAGCTAGGACTACAGGTGTGTGCCAATACACCTGTATTGGCTGTTTGTATGATTTGTAGAGATGGGTTTTCTCCATGTTGCCCAGGCTGGTTTTCAACTCCAAATTATCACCCACCTCAGCCTCACGAAGTGCTGAGATTACAGGTGTGAGCCACCACTCCCAGCCTGATACCTGTATATCAGTATAAAAAGAGCAATGGTACTTTCTTTACATTGTTCTTATGTGAACAACATGAGGTATTGCATGTAACAGTGATTTAAAATTCTGAAGTATCACATTTAGACATTTTCTTCTGTGCTTTCATTTACTAGTCATATTACCAGAACATTTGAGATATGGTAAGTTTGGAAAAAAGAACATAGAGTATTAGTTCATTTCAGTTGATAGTTATCTACTTCTAGGTACATCTATTCTACATTTATTATCATCCTTCATAAACATAAAACTAACATATGAAGTTGTATCCATTTCCTGAACCTGCTTTTAATATAATCTTTGAAAAATAAGTAATGTTTCTTACTAACTTTTATTATAATTTATATTAATTTTATTTTGTTTTATTTTTTTGGAAACTAGTATTGTTATAAAGGTAACATATCCCTTTTAAAAGATTTTATCTTATCATTTAAAGGAAACAAAATACATGCAGGTGGTTATAATAGTGTTCAGTTTGTATTTTCTTAAATTATTATTAGTAACTAGAAAAAATAGTTTATGAAATAGCTCTCTTCAAAGTCATTCCATTCATGCATCATGCATCGTCCTACCTTATACTGTGGAAGTTATATAAGAAATTTAAGACTCATCTAATAGTTTTTACTTTGACTTAAACAAAGTCCTGGGTGGCTGCCTCCCAACTCACATTGTTATAGCATATCTGTCACTGTGTAGTTTTTATTGAAAACATTTATTTTGGCATCTACTTACCGTATGCAAAATTGTTTATGCTGCTATGTGGAAAATGAACAGATGGGAGACAAAATTGAAACTATGGAGGTCAGTCTGAAGGCTATGACTAGAGAAGAGGGAGAGATAATGGTAGCCTGAGTCTAAACTGAGAAGCTGGGAGAAGTGAATGGATAGAAGGGATAATCTGGGAATCGAATACTCAGGTCTTGCAGGTACATACAATGAGAGGTTTGAGAGGTAAGGAAGAAGCTGGGATGTCTTCTACTCTAGCTTGAGCTTGCATGGCGTTGTTATTAAGATAGGAAAGAGGAGAAGAGGCTGCATTGGCAATGAAAATTCCATTCTAAAACATGTATAAAATATTGGTTGCTGAAGAATTAACCTATAAAAGTTTGGTTGGAGAAAACTTTAAAAGATACTAACATTGGGCCAGACCCAGTGGCTCATACCTGTAATCCCAGCACTTTGGGAGGTCAGGAGATCGAGACTAACTGGACCAACAATAATGAAACCCCATGTCTACAAAAAATACAAAAATTAGCTGGGTGTGGAGGCACATGCCTGTAATCTCAGCTACTTGGGAGGCTGAGGCAGGAGAATGGCTTGAACCAGGGAGTGGAAGGTTTCAGTAAGCTTAGATACCACTGCATTCCAGCCTGGCAACAGAGTGAGACTCTGTCTCAAAAAGAAAAAGAAAAAAAGATACTATCTTCATTTTAAGATAGATGCTCAAAAATCTTTTCTTTATCTCTTAGGTTTTCGGTGATTGGACCAACTGATGACAGAAGCTGTGCCATTATCACAGGAAAGCAGGGGTATTCTGAAGACTGTAGCTCACATTTAATGGCATTTGCCAGAGAGATGCAATCTTGACACACAATAGAACCAGTAGTGTGTAAATGTACAACAAAATGTAGAAATACTTTACATGTTAAAGCAGAGCCAGATTTTAAAGACTTGGGTTTTTACAGTAAAGTTTCTAAAAGAAAGTTTCTACTAACAGACACCGTCTAAATAAGAGAAAAGTATTTTGTCCTAAATTGACCATAAAGACAACTTCTGAACAGAACTTTTACTCCATGCTTGAATTTCTGTTTTGTCTTTTCCATGGCTATACATGGAAATAAAAAGCTAATAATTATTTAACAGTTTCATATTTTTTGCATTTAAAATAGCATAAAATAAGACAACTTTAAAGGAATGTTATTTAACTATATTTACTATGTGGTAGTTGAGAATGAAAGAAGCAACATATGTACAAATATAATATTCAAAGCATGGAATAATTGTAAATTTTTCATTTGTGTATTGTAGCCTGAAGTGTTTGGTGGGGAGTGGGTGTTGAGAAATAACCTAATTGGTATAATGCAAACTAATCAGGTGATGGATAAACTAAAATCTCAGACTTCACCACTATGTGATATGTCTATGTAACAAAATTACACTTGTACCCCTTAAATTTATGCAAATAAAATAAAATGAAGTCATGTGGCCAAATATTCAAACAACAGAAAAGGATAAAAGCAAATCTGTGCATGTAAATAAAGAATTGAAAGAAATATGTATGGATGTTAACAGTGCCTATTTTTTCTTTAGTGAAATACAAATTTATTTCGTTTTCTATCCAAATATAAAATGTTAATGTAATGCTTTTAAATAAAAAAGATACAATAACTTATTTTTATTTTTAATACATTTATTCTTTAGAGCTTTGTTGAGGTCAAACTGATATACAAAATATTGCACATACTTAATGTATACTTTCCGGTGACTTTGTATATACCTGAGATGCCATCATCAAAACTAAGGTACTAAACATATTCATCACCTCCAGATATATCCTTACAGTCTTTGTGTCTACCTGGTTTTATTTTTATAAGAACACAACATGAAAGACAATTTCTTAATTTTTCTTTTTTTTGAAATGGAGTCTCGCTGTATTGCCCAGGTTGGAGTACAGTAGTGTGAGCTCAGCTCACTGCAACCTCCACTTCCTAGATTTAAGCAATTCTTGTGCCTCAGCCTCCTGAGTAGCTGGGATTACAGGCATGTACCATCATGGCCAGCTAATTTTTGTATTTTTAGTAGAGACAAGGTTTCACCATCTTGGCCAGGCTGGTCTCAAACTCCTGACCTCCAGTGATCTGCCCACCTCTGCCTCTCAAAGTGCTGGGATTATAGGCATGAGCCACTGTGCCCAGCCTCTTATAGAACTTATTAATCTTGCATAAATGCAACTTTATGTGCTTTGAGCAACAATTTCCCATTTCGCTTTCCCTCTAGCTCCTGGAAACTAGCATGCTATTCTGTTTCTGGGGGTTTTATTTTTAATGGAAAACCAAAAACCTTATTTCTCAGTATACCAAAAAATTAAATTTAATCTCATTCTGTCACTTTTTCTATGTGATGCAGGATTTTTGCAACTCAGTTCAGCTAAAATGCAGGTTCTTGTCACACAACCAGGAAAAATTAGGCATGTGGACACATTAAAAATTGAGGAGAGCAGAATTTATCAAAAGAAAGTGCTCAGAAAAAAAAAAGTGGAGGGAGGTGTCCTGCCAAAAGTCCCAGCTGGCATATTTAATACCAGGCCACCACATCCAAAAGCTGGAGAGGCCAGGCTACCCTACCTGCATAAAGATTGAATTCCTGGTAGCTCCACCCCATTCTCCCAGTGTGAAAGCAGGCCCCCAGTCCATTTTGTGCAGGTTCCCTCATCTGCACAAAAGCATCTGATGTAAACACTTTTGGGGTGGGTCAGAGATTCTCTGAGGCTCCTCCCTTATCTGCCTCCTTCATCTATAATATGTGTTTTCTATTCCTTGGATTTTAACTCCTTCTAAGCATTCGGGGGAACAATAGACCAGGCACATGACTATAGTCATGCCATTTCTTTGTTAAAGTCTCTCATTATTATAGTGTGGGAGTCTAAGTCTCTTTGAAGGTCTCTAAGAACTTGCTTTATGTATCTGGGTGCTCCTGTGTTGGGTACATATACATTTAGAATAGTTAGCTCTTCTTGTTGCATTGATCCCTTTACCATTATGTAGTGCCCTTTTTGTCTCTCTTGATCTTTTTTTGGTTTAAATTCTGTTTTACCAGAGACTAGGATTGCAACACCTGCTTTTTTGTGCTTTCCATTTGCTTGGTAAATATGCCTCCATCCCTTTATTTTGAGCCTATGTGTGTCTTTGCATGTGAGATGGGTCTCCTGAATACAGCATACCAATAAATATTGGTCTTTATCATCTTTTAACTGGGGGCATTTAGTCCATTTACATTTAAAGTTAATATTGTTATGTGTGAATTTGATCCTGCCATCATGATGCTAGCTAGTTGTTTTGCCCTTTTGTTGATGTGGTTTCTTGATAACATTGATGGTCCTTTACAATTTGTAATGTCTTTGCAGTGGCTGGTACTGGTTGTTCCTTTCCATGTTTAGTGCTTTCTTTGGGAGTTCTTGTGAGGTAGGCCTGTTGGTGACAAAATCTCTCAGCAATTGCTTGTCAATAAAGAATTTTATTTCTCCTTCACTTATGAAACTTAGTTTGGCTGGATATGAAATTCTGGATTGAAAATCCTTTTTTTTAGAATGTTGAATATTGGCCCCCACTCTCTTCTGGCTTATAGGGTTTCTGCCGAGAGATCCACTGTGAATCTGATGTGCTTCCATTTGTGGGTAACCCAACCTTTCTCTCTGGATGCCCTTAGCATTTTTTTCCTTCATTTCAACCCTGGTGAATCTGATGATTATGTGCCTTGGGGTTGCTCTTCTTGAGGAGTATCTTTGTGGTGTTCTCTGTATTTCCTGAATTTTAATGTTGGCCTGCCTTGCTAGGTTGGGGAAATTCTCCTGGATAATACTCCAAAAAGTGTTTTCCAACTTGGTTTCACTCTCCCAGTCACTTTCAGGTAGACCAATCAAACGTAGATCTGGACTTTTCACATAATCCCATATTTCTTGGAGGCTCTGTTCATTTCTTTTCACTCTTTTTTCTCTAATTTGTCTTCCAGCTTTATTTCATTGAGTTGATCTCAATCTCTGATATCCTTTCTTCCACTTTTCAGCTCCATCCGGTGGTTTATGTTCTTCTCTACACTGGTTATTCTAGTTAGCATTTTGTCTAACCTTTTTTCAAGGTTCTTAGCTTCCTTGCATCAGGTTAGAACATGCTCATTTAGTTCAAAGAAGTTTGTTATTGCCCACCTTCTGAAGCCTGCTTCTGTCAATTTGTCAAACTCATTCTCTGTTCAATTTTGTTCCCTTGCTGGAGAGGAGTTGTGATCCCTTGGAGGAAAAGAGGTGTTCTGGTTTTCAGAATTTTCATCCCTTTTGCACTGATTTCCTCCCAACCTTGTAGATTTATCTACCTTTAGTCTTTGAAGTGAGGGACCTTTGCATGGGGTCTCTGAGTGAATGTAGTTTCTGTTGATGTTGAAACTATTTCTTTCTGTTTGTTAGTTTTCCTTCTAACAGTCAGGCCCCTCTGCTGCAGGTCTACTGGAGTTTGCTGGAGATCCACTCCAGACCCTGCTTTCCTGGGAATCACCAGCAAGGGCTGCAGAACAGCAGAGATTACCACCTTCTCCTTCCTTTGTAGCTTTGTCCCAGAAGGGCACCCCCCTAGATGCCAGCCAGAGCTCTCTGTATTAGGCACCTGTTGGCTCCTGCTGGGAGGCATCTCCCAGTCAGTATACACGGGCATCAGGGAGCCACTAGAGGAAGCAGTCTGTCCATTATCAAAGTTCAAACACTGTGCTGGGAGATCTGCTGCTCTCTTCAGAGCTGCCAGGCAAGAATGTTTAAGTCTGCTGAAGCTGTACCCATAATCGTCCCTTTTCCCATGTGCTCTGTCCCAGGAAGGTGGGGACTTTATTTATAGGTTCCTGACAGGCTGCTGCCTTTTTTCAGAGATGCCCTGCCTAACAAGGAGAGAGCCTAGTGGCACAGCCTGCCTGCAGAGGCATTGCTGAGCTCTGTGGGCTCCACCTAGTTTAAACTTTTCAGCGACTTTGTTTAAACAGGTGAGGTTAAAACCACCTACTCAAACATCAGCAATAGCAGATGCCCCTCCTCCCACTGAGCTCGAATGTCCTAGGTTGAGCTCAGACTGATGTGCTGGCTGTCAGAATTTCAAGCCAGTGGATCTTAGCTTGCTGGTCTTTGTGGGAGTGGGATCTGGCAAGCCAGATCACCTGGCTCCTTGGCTTCAACCCCCTTTCCAGGGGAGTGGACGGTTCTGTCTCACTAGTGTTCCAGGTGCCACTGAGGTATGAAAAAAAAAAACTGCTGTGGCTAGCTTGGTGTCTTCCTAAATGGCTGCCCAGTTTTGTGCTGGAAACCCAGGATCCTCATGCTGTAGGCACTGGAGGGAATCTCCTGGTGTGCAGGCTGTGAAGACCATGGGAAAAGTGAAGTATCTGGGCTGGAGTGCAGGGGATAGTCCCTAATGGCTTCCCTTGGCTAGAAGAGGGAGTTCCCCAATACTTTGCACTTCCCAGGTGAGGCAATGTCCCACCCTGCTTGGGATCAGCCTTCTTAGGCTGTACCCACTGACTAACAAGTGCCAATAAGATGAAACAGGCAACTGAGATCATAAAATGATCTCAGTTGGAATTGTGGCAATCACCTGCCTTCTGCATTGCTCTCACTGGGAGTTGCCCACCAGAGTTTTCTATTTGGCTAGCTTGCCGACAATCCCTCTAGTAGCTTTTCTTTTTATCTTAGAAGTGTGATAGTTATTTTCAAGTTTTTGGGGGGGATGGTGGGGAAGTTGGGGAGGGATAACATGGGTGGAAATGCCAGATATAGGTGATGGGGGATGGAGTCAGCAAACAACACTGCCATGTATGTACCTATGCAACAATCCTGCATGATCTGCACATGTATCCCAGAACCGAAAGTTTAAAAAAATTAGAAAAGCAACGCTTACTGAAGTAAAATTATTTAGGTTTGCTGCAAATCCACTTGATATCAATAAGTCCTCTGGAACTATGGACTCCATCAGCACTCAAGAAAGAAAAGGATCCATTCCCTGTAATTTCAAAACTGAAAAAGAACATTGTAAATCAGTCTGGAAACCGCTTACAGCTGTAATCAAAAAGACAAGTAAGAATAGAGTGATTTGAAATATATTATACCAAACAGTGAGTTCCCAGAAAATATACCCACTTATTTTCACATGCTACACTAAAATATCTGGCATGCTAAGGGAAAATAAGACTGAACTGCAGTATGTTTCTGCAGTGTTTTAAGAGTTTGTTGGAGTTAAAATCTGTAACCCTATTTAAAACAATTTGTAGATAGGCAGACAGACACATATAGATATATAAAGATGGGGGAAACCATTATTTCCTTCCTTCTTTCCCTTCCTTCCTTCCTTTCTTCCTTCCTTCCTTTCTTCCTTCCTTCCTTCTTTCCCTTCCTTCCTTCTTTCCTTTCTTCCATTCTTCCTTCTTTCCTTTCTTCCTATCTATATGGAATGACAGAGAATGTTTGCCAAATTCAAAGATCTCTGAAATTTAAAGAATCAGATTTCTGGTCTAATTTTAGTCGATGTACTTTTTCAAAAAGTGAAAATAAGATTTATATTTACTTGGTACTTTTGAAACATACTGCAGTAGAAACCTAAGAGACTGCCTACAATGTTTTTTTACATTTCATCTTCATGGATAGGAAAAATCAATATTGTGAAAATGGCCATAATGACCAAAATAATTTATAGATTCAGTTCAATTCCCATCAAACTACCATTGACATTCTCCACGGAATTAGAAAAAAATCTACTTTAAATTTTATATAAAACCAAAAAACAGTCCATATAGCCAAGACCATTCTAAACAAAAAGAATGAGCTGGAGACATCACGTTACCTGGCTTCAAACTACACTACAAGTCTACAGTAACTAAAACAGCATGGCACTGGTACCAAAACAGATATACAAACCAATGGAACACAACAGAGATCTCAGAAATAATGCCACACATCTACAACCAGCTGATCTTTGACAAACCTGACAAAAACAATCAATGGGAAAAGAATTCCCTATTTAATAAATGTTGCTGGGAAAACTGGCTAGCCATATGCAGAAACCTAAAACTGAATTCCTTCCTTACATCTTACAGAAAAATTAACTCAAGATATTAAAGACTTAAGTGTAAAACCCAAAACCATAAAAACCCTAGAAGAAAACCTAGGCAATACTATTCAGGACATAGGCATGGGCAAAGACTTTATGACTGAAACACCAAAAGCAATTGCAACAAAAGCTAAAATTGACAAATGGAATCTAATTAAACTAAAGAGCCTCTGCACAGCAAAAGAAAGTGTCATCAGAATGAACAGGCAACTGACAAAATGGGAGAAAATTTTTGTAATCTATCCATCTGACAAAGGTCTAATATCCAGAATCTACAAGGAACTTAAAACAAATTTACAAGGAAAAAAACTATCAAAAAGTGGACAAAGGATATAAAGAGCCACCTCTCAAAATAAGAAAGTTATGCAGCCAACAAACATATATTTAAAAAAGCTCGACATCACTGATCATTAGAGAAATGCAAATCAAAACCACAATGAGATACCATCTTATGCCAGTCAGAATGGCAACTATCAAAAACTCAAGAAACCATAGATGCTGATGATGATGTGGAGAGATAGGAATGCTTTTACACTGTTAGTGGGAATGTAAGTTAGTTCAACCATTGTGGAAGATAGTGTGGTGATTCCTCAATGATCTAGAACCAGAAGTACTATTTAACCCAGCAATCCCATTACTAGATATATATCCAAAGGAATGCAAATTATTCTATTATAAAGACACATGGACAAATATATTTATTGCAGCACTATTTACAATAGCAAAGGCATGAAATCAACCCAAAAGGGCTATCAATGATAGACTGGTTAAAGAAAATGTGGTACATAGTGGTACCACAGAATACTATGCAGCCATAAAAAGGAATGAAATCTTGTCATTTGCAGGGATATGGATAAATCTGGAAGCCATCATCCTCAGCAAACTAACACAGGTACAGAAAACCAAACACTGGATGTTCTCACTCATAAGTGGGAGTTGAACAATGAGAACACATGGACACCTGGAGTGGAACAACCCACACCCAGGCCTGTCAAGGACTTGGGGGAATGAGGGGAGGGAGAGCATTAGGACAAGTAGCTAATGCATGTGGGGCTTAAAATCTAGATGATGGGTTGATAGGTGCAGCAATCCACTATGGCACATACATACCTATGTAAAAAACCTACACATTCTGAACTTGTATCCCAGAACTTACAGTAAAATTATGTATATATATATTTTTTGGTTAGTTTTCTTTGTTGACAACCAAATCTTTTCTTGTTTATAAATATAATTTGTCCTGTCTTGCATATTTCAATATTTATACTATTGGTTGTTTTTCTTATCTAGCACTTAACTAAAATAATAAGGCAGAAATACATATGTATCCAAGAAACAGTTATATAAATAAATAAATAAATAATAAACTAATAAAAAATTTTAAAAATTAAAAAAAAATACAATATTGCTTATGATGAACATTTGGAAAGCTAAAGACAACTACACAATCTTTAACCATTTTTTCCCAAGAAACACTTTTAACAATTTTAATTCACTCAGGAAATAAAAATAAATAAAATAAGCAACAAATAAATAAAAATAAATACTATTCATTGTGGCAGACATTTAAAATGTTAAAGACAATTATAAGGTCTTTAACTATTTAAAGACAAAGAGATCTTATATAAACTTAATTAGTTGGAAAAAGGTACAAGTAATACACAAGTTTTGGTTTGAAATTGGCAGAATTGTTGAATTTGAATTAGCAAAAGAGCACTTATTGTCAAGCAAGAGCTTGACAATAAAGATAAAATAACAAATAAAAATAAAAATGGAAAATTTCACCATGTGTTGTTTGACAAGGTGAGAAGAAAATGGATTACTCTAGTATGTGCTTCAATGTGAAAGGGCCCATGTCAGATAAGAGACTGAAAGGTTAATTACACTTAGAATAGAGAAAGATTTGTTTATAATAATACAACTGAAAATGATTTAAAATTTTTTATACAACATCAGAATAAGAACATTCCTAATACATTGGAAACTCACCAATTATTGAATATGGTGCCATTTGTCCATTTCCAAGAATCTCCTGGTTTCCTGCTTAGTCCAATCCAGTACGTATCAGTTCCTGTGAACCTCTTCAAAAATTCCTTTCACAAAGCAAAGGGAATCATCAATTACTTAATATGTTACAGTACATTGCTGAACATGCTTCCCACCCTAATTATTCCATCTTTTAGGATTCACATTCTGTTTTGTCTTCCCTGAGGCGTCTATAATAACAAACAGCACAGACGTTGATATTTGAGTTAGTTTTATCAGAAAGATTTTCATTTTGCTTTTCTGCATCTTAAGTATCTTCAAATAGTTGGGCTATAAGTAATTGATGCTGAGCTACACTCTGATTATCTTTAAAGGTAACTTCCATGTCTCTAGTTGGAAATTAATGAGAAAACCATATTCGAGTTTATTTCTTTTGAGTTCAAATTCCTAAACCATTAATATGTTCTAGTCACAGATTGAATGACATAAGCTATAAATTAATACAATGTTAAATTTACCTAGATGACAATATAAGACCTTAGCAAGTTCTATGAGATCTGATACCGCATCTTCTTCAAGGATGATAGAGAACTAATGTTTATATATGTTTTTGTGTGCACAGGTACTCTTCCAAAAATCATAGGAGAGAGATTGCAGGGGGAGGAGTTTAATGGAAAGTGTAAGTACTATTAGAATAGAAAAACCCAATGATGAATTACTTTGATAACATATTACAATATGAATGTCACTGATATTGTTTTTACATAATCAGATATGAAACTAACTTCTATATGGATATAATTTACTGAACGAAATATATTAAGTGATGAATTTAGCCATTCCTCTATTGGCTTTTTGCCATTGAACCACAAACTCTTCATCAACTTTTTGTTCTTTAACTTTTGTTTTAGGTTCTGGGGTATATGTGAAGGTTTGTTACATGGTGAACTTGTGTCATGAAGGTTTATTTTACAGATTATTTCATCACTCAGGTATTGAGCCATTAACCAACAGTTGTATCTGTCATGTCTGTCATCACATAGTTCTGTGTTAATCATAGCAATGTGCCAATTGAGATCAATAGGAGGACTAGAAAATTTTTTATGTACATCATTTACATAAGTACTGAACAAACTTCTGTATTAAGCAATTAACTAATTAAACATGAGTCTTATCCAATCCAAATAGAAACTGTCAGTAGTAATTTTAGATCAAACCTAAAAGTAGACAGACTTATTAGTTAAGGGAAGACATTTAAAAACAATTAATTCATCCATAACAAAACAATTATAAAGTCAATCACGTAAACACCACTGCAACCATTGTGGTTCTGCCTTTAGCTCTCTGAGAAACTGCCACACTGCTTTCCACAATAGTGGAACTTATTCTCACTCCCACCAATAGTGTATAAGTGTTCTTTTTCTGCAACCTCACCAGCATCTATAGTTTTTTGGCTTTTTATTAATATCCATTCTGACTGGTGTGAGATGAGATCTCATTGTGGTTTTGATTTGCTTTTCTCTAATTATCAGTGATGTTGAGCTTTTATTCATGTTTGTTGGAGGCATGTAAGTCTTCTTTTAAAAAGTGCCTGTTTATGTCCTTTGCCCAATTTTAATAGGGTTGTTTTTCTCTTGCAAATTTGTTTAAGTTCCTTTGTTTTGGCAGATGCATAGCTTGCAAAAATTTTCTCTCATTCTGCAGTTTGTCTGTTTACTGTGTTAATAGTTTCTTTTGCTGTGAAGAAGCTCTTACATTTAATTAGATAACGCTTGTCAATTTTTGCAATTTTGGGTTTTTTTTTTAACCATTGCTTTCATTGTCATTGTCATGAAATTTCCCTGGTTCAATGTTCAGGATGGTATTGCTTAGGTTTTCTTCCAGGCTTTTTATAGTTTTGGGTTTTACACGTAGAGTTGACTTTTGTATATGGTATAAGAAAGGAGTCCTGCTTGTAATCTTTTGCATGTGGCTAGCCAGTTATCCAGCACAATTGATTAAACAGGGAGTTATTTTCCTATTGCTTGTTTTTGTCAGCTTTGTCAAAGATGAGATGGTCATAGGTGTGTGGCCTTATTTCTGGTCTCTCTATTCTGTTCCATTAGTCTACATGCCTGTTTTTGTACCAGTACCACGTTGTTTTGGTTACTGAAGCCCTGCAGTATAGTTTGCAGTCAGATAACATGATAATCCCAGCTTTATTCTTTTTGTGTAGGATTGCCTCGGCTATTTGGGCTCTTTTATGATTCCATATGAAATCTAAAACAAATTTTTCTAGTTTTGTGAAGAATGTCATGGTAGTTTGATAGAAATAGCATTGAATTTCTGTCCTTCAATATCATTCAACTGTTAACCAGTCAGTTCAGCCTGGTTAGAACTCTTGTTGGAGAACTGGTGCAGTTGTTTGGAGAACATATGACACTCTGGCTATTTGAGTTACTGGAGTTCTTGCATTAATCCTCTAATCTCTGCGTGTGGGTGTTACTTTAACTGCAGTGCATATTTAGTACTGCCAACAGACCTCTTTTATGTATGTTTTCATAGGGGTGAGTGATGGCTGTAGATTGTGGCTTGACACTCCTAGGCTGCCCACTGCAGCTCTTGGGTGATGTCAGTGTTTATGCTTCCTCCCCAACTTTGAGGCAGTAATGGAAGGGACCCTAGTAGTGGTTAAGGCCAACAGCCTTTTGCTTTTCTCCTGGGAGCTTCACTCCAGAGAGATGCAAGTAAGCAATCATTCAGTGCAGTCAGCCTAGGATGGAGAGTCTGTGCTGTGGGCCCAAGCTGGGGGCTCCATATCTGCTCAAGGTGTGTGGGCAGAGCCTCTGAAGATGGACTGGCCTCCTCTCCTGCAACTTATTAGAGGTGTGGATAAGAAACAGAGTCTTTTCTCCCTCGTTACTCTGAGGGCAGCAAGGGTGCTTCCAGGGCAGAGGCAGTGGCAGAGAGGTTTTCATTGCCCCTGAAGGCTCTGTCCAGGACATTCCAGAGCTGCTACTGGCTTGACAACTCTTGAGAGGGGTGGCTGGAGGCTGAAACCTGGAGGACCCTCCTAGTGAAGAGACAAGAAGTGGGCACCCATGTAATAGCCTGGCCACTTTTTCATAGGGCTGCTGTGGCATGGTGGCAGCCATCTCCAGTCCCTATTTACCTCAGATTTTCCAATACCTGTAGGTACCAATGATGAAGCCTGCAAAACAGCAAAGATGGTGGCCTGCCCCTCCCTCTGTGAGCTCTGCGTCAGGCAGGTACACACCTATTGCTGGCCTGAACACACCTGAAGGAGGTGGCTAGCAACCCTGATTGGATATCCCACCCAGTGAGGAGGAATGGGATTGGGTACCTACTTACAAGAGCAGTCTGGCCACTTTTTTGTAGAGCAGCTGTGCTGCACTGGGGGGTCCACTTCCATCTCTGGTCAACATGGACTCTCCAAAGCCTGAAGGCTGGATGGCTAAGTCATCCAAACAGCAAAGATGGAGGCCCACATTTCCCTCTAGGAGCTATCTTAGGGAGGTGCAATGCTGTTATTGATGGCTGGCTAGAATTCCAAGCCAGTAGGTCCTATCCTGTGAGGTGCCATGGAAGTGAGTCCTGCAGAATGTCACTGCTCAGCCCCCTGGATTCAGCCCCTTTACTAGGGACATGTAAGGTAGTATAACCTCCCTCTTTGCTGGAGTTGCAACTACTTTTGCTGAGAAGCCTGGAAAGCCTGGCTAAGGCTCCCAGGTCTCTGCATGTGCCTGAGTGGCTGCTCTCCTGAGGCTCCAGGTAGCTCTGTCAGACTGAAGGCCCTGGTGGAGTTGGTTCACAAGGTGATCTCCTGACCTGAGGATCAGGTCAAAGATCGATGAGAGCAGCATGGGATCCTAGGGTTGGACATTCACTCACCACTTCCCTGGCAAACAGAGGTTACCCTGGCTCTGTGTCATTCCCTGGTTAGCCATCTGCCTGCCTTGCTTTTCTCCATTGTCCATGGGTTGACTTGTTTCCATGATAAGTTACATTGTGTGTACCCTCGATGTTTCAGTTGAAAGTGCTGTATTTACTCACCCCTTCAGTTCCTCTCTATGAGAGTTGTGCATGCCAACTACTTCTGGCTGGCAATCTTACCCACTCCCAATCCCCAGCTTTTCTTTAAAAACTAACTAGTCTATTTTCTTACTCTGTGTCCCTAGAGTACATGTGTCACCTTCTTTACTTCCATTAATTCACTCACTTCTTCAAAGTACACATATTTCCTTTATACCCTTGTCTCTAAATTCCAAGAGCTGTATTTTATTCTTTTTTTCAGTCTGTGCTTGGCAGAATGCAAATAGAAACAGTTTTAAAAATAATCTACTTGATAATCTAAGAACATTTGATGAAGACATTTAGATACAGAAACAGTATGCATTGTGGTAAAGAACATGACATCCCTAGTCATCTTGCCTGGGTTCAAATTCCAGCTCAACAACTTATGGCTGTAACATTGGCTGGGTTGCATAACATTTCTGTGACCTACTTTCCCCTCTTTAAAGTAGAAAGAGTTATATAACTCCTTCGTGGGGGTTACTAGAAGATTACATAAGTTTTTATACTTTCAGTGCTTAGAACACTAGCACATATTGTCATATACAGTTGACTTAAACAATGTGGCAGTTAGGGGCACTGACCCCCTGTGCAGTCAAAAGTCATATATAACTTTTGACTCAAAAAGTCAACCATGCTGTGCATGGGAGCTCAACCTAATTATAGCACTTTGGGAGACTGAGGCCGGAGGCTTGCTTGAGCCCAGTTTGAGACCAGTCTGGGCAATGTAGGGAGACCTTATCTCTACAAAAAATAAACAAAATTATCCAGACACTGTGATGTGCATCTGTAGTCCCAGCTACTCAGGAGGCTGAGGTGGGGGTATTGCTTGAGCCCAGGATTTCAATGCTGCAGTGAACTGAGATTGCACCACTGCACTCATGCCTAGGCAACAGAGTGAGACCCTTTCTTAAAAAGAAAACAAAAACAGAAAACGTAGCCACTAGTAGCCTACTGTTGACTGGAAGTCTTACTGATAATATAAAAGTAAATTAATGCATATTTTGGATGTTATTTAAATTATATGCTGTATTCTCACCAAAAACAAAGCTAGAGAAAAGATGGTATTAAGGAATCATAAAGAAGAGAAAATTTATTTACTATTCATTAAGTGGAAGTGAAGCATCCTAAGTGTCTTCATCCTCATTGTTTTCATATTGAGTAGGCTGAGGAGGGGGAAGAAGAGGAAGGGTTGCTCTTGGTGTCTCAATGGTGGCAGAGGGAAGAAAATCCATGTATAAGTGGATCCACACCGTTCAAACCCATATTGTTCAAGGCTCAGTTGTATTACAGTATTAGCTTTTATTGCTTTCATTATCTTTTTATAAAAATTATAAAAATGTAATCTCTGAAGTTACAAAGACTTTTCTGTTTTCTTACCATATCTTTTTGTGTATCAATCTGAGCAAGTTCTGATTTCTGTAAACTGCAAAACATTTTACTGGCTGTCCAATTTCTGGTATCATCAGAAAAATAGAAACACTTATCTCTTACTCCAAGCCAGTCCTCTGAACACGCCACAGGTTTAGCAGGTATTGAACATATGACTGAAAAAAAAAGATAAAAAAGATCAGATAAAGCATAAGTTAAAAAGTGTTTCTACTCATTCTACTGTATTAATTTTACTTTTTGCTTCCATGGTTTGAGGCCTGTAAATTAGCTTCAACCCCAGAATGAAGATGAATTAACTTCCCCCATCTGTAAGGAAGATCATTTAGTGATCAAGCAGTATATGCTTTTTTTTCTTTCTATTTTCCTGGTGCCTATTGTGAGAAATGGTGCTACTCATGTAGGGCAAACTCAAATGTAGGGTAAACTCCAAAGACTGCACTCCCCACTCCACCATGATGTATTATTGTTGTTGTTGCTGTTGTTGTAGTGCTCAGAAGTGGATACATGCTACTACACAGGATATAAAACATATTGTGTTTTGGCCGGGCGCAGTGGCTCACGCCTGTAATCCCAGCACTTTGGGAGGCCGAGGCAGGTGGATCACGAGGTCAAGAGATCAAGACCATCCTGGTCAATATGGTGAAACCCCGTCTCTACTAAAAATACAAAAAATTAGCTGGGCACAGTGGTGCGTACCTGTAGTCCCAGCTACTCAGGAGGCTGAGGCAGGAGAATTGCCTGAACTTAGGAGGCGGAAGTTGCGGTGAACCGAGATCACGCCATTGCACTCCAGCCTGGGTAACAAGACCGAAACAAACAAACAAACAAAACATATTGTGTTTTAACTCTCTTTCTTTTTGCTCTTTTGGTTTTTTTTTTTTTAATTTTTACTTTAAGTTCTGGGATGCATGTGCAGAATGTGCAGGTTTGTTACATAGGTATACATGTGCCATGGTGGTTTGCTACACCTGTCAACCCATCATCTAGTTTTAAGCCCTGCATGCATTCGCTATTTGTCCTAATGCTCTCTCTCCCCTTACCCACTACCCTTTAACAGGTCCCAGTGTGCGATGTTCCCCTCCCCGTGTCCATGTGTTTTCATTATTCAACACTCACTTGTGAGTAAGAACATGCAGTGTTTAGTTTTCTGTTCCTGTGTTAGTTTGCTGAGGATGATGGCTTCCAGCTTCATCCATGTCCTTGCAAAAAACAGGAACTCATTCTTTTTTATGGATGCATAGTATTCCATGGTGTATACATGCCACATTTTCTTTATCCAGTCTATCGTGATGGACATTTGACTTAAATAGTGCTACATTAAAAATATATGAGCATGTGTCTTTATAGTGGAATGACTTATAATCCTTTGGGTATATACCCAGTAATGGGATTGCTGGGTCAAATGGTATTTCTGGTTCTAGATCCTTGAGGAATGGCCATATTATCTTCCACAATGATGGACCTAATTTACACTTCCACCAACAGTGTAAAAGTGTTCCTATTTCTCCACAGCCTTGCCAGGATCTATTGTTTCCTTACTTTTTAATAATCACGATTCTGGAGACGGATCCAAGATGGCCGATCACTAACATCCCGGGACTGCAGCTCTCAGGGAAGGCGCGGAGAACTAGAGGACGCCACACTTTCAGACAAATTCTGGTCACTCAAGGAGCAGAAGATCCCCCAGTGGAGGAAACACAGGGGTGGCCAGCGCGACTCTTGTGGCCAGCACAGTGGTTCCGCGGGCACCTCAGCGTGGCAGCTCTTGGAGCAGAGTAAACAGGTTTGGAGGACCAACAAGGGCCCCCAACACGACACCAGAGCCCGGCACAGCGGCTGTGATGGCACCTCAGTGCGGCAGCGCTCGGCGCACAGTAAATGGGACCGGTTCCCCTTCTGACCGAGGTTTGGAGCCCCAGGAAGGCAGAGTCGCCTACTACTGACACAAGAAGGAAGCCAGACAGGAGAATCCTGGGAAGAAAAGCACCATCAGTTTTAACGCTGCTGCTCTGGCCCTGGGAACTAACAACCTGGACGCCCACTCAAGAGACCTAATCTGAAAGTTGGTAAATTCAAAGACGGCAGGAGGATAAATTTACAATGACGGGAAGAAACCAGTGTAAAAAAGCTGAGAATACTCAAAGTCAGAACGTCTCTCCCTCTAAAGGTGATCACAGTTCCACATCAACAATGGAACAAGGCTTGATGGAGAATGAGCGCATCCTGATGACAGAATCACTCTTCAAGGAATGGATAATAAGAAACTTCGGTGAGTTAAAAGAACACGTTATAGCCCAATGTAAAGAAACTAGAAACTTTGAAAAAAGGTTTGATGAAATCCTATTGAGAATAGACAACTTAGAGAGGAGTATGAGTGAATTAATGGAACTGAAGAATACAATACAGGAACTCCGAGAAGTATGCACAGGTTTAAACACTCGAATTGTTCAAGCAGAAGAAAGGATATCAGAGGTCAAAGTCCAACTTAATGAAATAAAATGTGAAGAAAAGATTAGAGAAAAAAGGATAAAAAGGAATGAGCAAAGTCTCCAAGAAATGTGGGACTATGTGAAAAGACCAAATTTACGTTTGATAGGTGTACCTGAATGTGACGGAGAGAATGAATCCAAGCTGGAAAATACCCTTCAGGATATTATTCAGGAAAATTTTCCTAAACTAGCAAAGCAGGTCAACATGCAACCCCAGGTAATACAGAGAACACCACAAAGATATTCCTCAAGATGAGCAACCCCAAGGCACATAATCATTAGATTCACCAGGGTTGAAACGAAGGAGAAAATACTAAGGGCAGCCAGAGACAAAGGTCATGTTACCCACAAAGGCAAGCCTATCAGACTTACAGCAGATCTCTCAGCAGAAACTCTACAAGCCAGAAGAGAGTGGGGGCCAATATTCAACATCCTCAAAGAACAGAACCTTCAGCCCAGAATTTCATATCCAGCCAAACTAAGTTTCACAACTGAAGGAAAAATAAAATCTTTTATGAACAAGCAAGAACTCAGAGATTTTATTACCACCAGGCCTGCTTTACAAGAGCTTCTGAAAGAAGCATTACACACAGAAAGAAACAACCAGTATTAGCCTTTCTAAAAATACACCAAAAAGTAAAGAGCACCAACATAAAGAAGAATTTACACCAACGAATGGATAAAACAGCCAGTCAACATCAAAGGGCAGTAACCCTAAATTTAAATCGACTAAATCCCCCAATCAAAAGACACAGCCAAAACCCAATGGCAGGTTACATCCAGATCTGTTTCACATGCAAGGATACACAAAGATTCAAAACAAAGGGATGGAGAAAGATTTACCAACCAAATGGAGAGCAAAAATAAATAATAAATAAATAAAAAGCAGGAGTTGCAATTCTCGTATGGAATAAAATAGATTTTAAAGCAACAAAGATATAGTGGTAAAAGGATCAATGCAACAACAAGAGCTAACGATCCTAACACCCAGATACATAGAGACTTAGATTCAATGAGACAGAAAATTAATAAGGATATCAAGGACTCGAACTCAAATCCTAAACAAGTAAACTTAATAAATATTTATAGAGCTCTCCACTTCAAATACACAAAATATACATTCTTGTCAATACCACATCACACCTACCCATAGGTT
Organism: Callithrix jacchus; assembly: GCF_049354715.1. Classification (NCBI taxonomy): domain Eukaryota; kingdom Metazoa; phylum Chordata; class Mammalia; order Primates; family Cebidae; genus Callithrix; species Callithrix jacchus. The sequence continues at coordinate 24,049,334 of NC_133510.1, read as the reverse complement.
TAAATGAAACATTGATTGGCCATCATTAATACCCAATTTTTTTCAGAATAAAGCAATATTTCCATTTACTCTCCCTCTTTCTCTTCCTCTTTCTTCCTCTCCTTTACTTATTTTTTTTTTTCTTTCCTTCTCTCAAAAAAAAAATCAAAGTGTAAACCTCTAGATCCAGGTCGGCAATGTCTCTCTCATTGCTTGAATTCCTTCCTTCCCTTCCCTCCCTCCCTCCCTCCTTCCCTCCCTCCCCCCTTCCTCCCTTCCTTCCTTCCTTCCTTCCTTCATACCTGCCTTCCTCCCTGCCGTCCTCCTTCCCTCCCTTCCTGCCTTCCTCCCAAAAAAATAAAATAAAATAAAATAAATAATCACGATTCTGACTGGTCTGAGATGGTATCTCATTGTGGTTTTGATTTACATTTCTCTAATGACCAGTGATTATAGCTTTTTTTCATATGTTTATTGGTCACATAAATGCCTTCTTTTTTCTTTCTGCTCTTTTTAGTCAACGGGTAAGTGAATTCAAAAAACTTCTTATAGAAACTATTGTCTACATTTAACTTCCAGATGTTTAGACATCAATAACATTAAGCTCTAATAATACTACACTGACAGAAGAGACTATAAACAAGAAGACTATCAATATTCTTGAGGATGACCAAAACCAAGCCAAACCAAAACAAAGCAAACAAGAATCAGCAGTGCTAAGCACTAACATAGCCAAATTTAAGTACTAAATAAAGTAAAACATGCATATTGAAAATCAAATGCCGAGGGCTATTTGGCCATAATTAAATTTCACTTTTGGATCCATTTCACAAAATAAACCCATAGTACCCAGAGGAAGTTTAACAACTTCATTTTTACAAATATTGCAACTCCTACAATGAGACAATCTGGCAACAAGTCACATATGCCATTATTTCTTCATTTTTTCATTTAACTTAATATGATAGTAAAGGAGTTCAGAACATGATGCCCCAAAATATGTCACTCTAACATATAGACTATTCTGAGTTAAAGGCACTTATAAAACAGCAAACACAAGACAAAACACTCTGAACTTCCTTCTTTTTCTTATAAGCAGGAGATAAAATACCTACATGAAAGATAGCCTCACTATACTAGAAGGAAAGTAACAGTCTTATAACCGAGGATAGGTAGTTGAGGCCAAAGGAAATGTGTACAAACAATGTTGGTTAAACTAACATTTATCTTTCTGGTCACTTTTCCACCCAATTAATTACCCTAGATCAACCTTGCCACCTTTTCATAATTTATTACCTTTTGTTTAATTAAATATATAAGTGTTCAACTCTAATTGAATCTTTGGGCTTTCAGAAGGAAGACATATATGTCACATAAAACTTATGTTAAATAAATGCATGTGTTTTGCTCAAGTTAATGTGTCTTGTGACAACTTCATTCTCAGGGCCAGCAACAAAACCCTTAGAGGGTAGAGGTAAAATTTTGCCTCTTGACTAATAGAAATAAGTAAATGTTTTATAGAACAATGGTTAGTGGCATAACTTACTCTTGCTTAAAAATAAATTAAAGGAATGCTACAATTACAAAAGTACAGCTGCATGATTTTTAAAATTTATCCTGCATTACAGTTATACAGACAAGGTTTTCGATCCTAGGTCTGGAATTTATTATTTGTGAGTGGCAACTTACTCATTCTGTCCTGTATATTTTTTGTCTATAAATGGATTTCCTTATATCTGTATCCTAGTCTAATGAGGATTAAGTGCAAATAACAGAATACGGTGTATGTAACATTAGCTTACTAATTCACAAACTCATAAAAAGAAAATTACCTGTAACAAGTCAATAAAACTGATGTTTATGTGGGTTTTAAAAAAAATAAATATAGAAATTGATCCTCCTGGTCTTAAAGCTTGAAACTTATATTTGTCTTATTTGAGTTCCTTCTTTAGGAATCTGACCCTTAGGCCGCCCAGATAGTATCAAGAAACTGAAAGTCACCAGATCACCACAGCCAGACAGTGAGATGCCCAAATCCTCACTGTCATGATTGCCTAACTGACCACCTGCTCCCTGTTGACCAACTCTTTTTTCTGCCCCTCCCTAATTCCTATTGATCAACTCCCATTCCTCCTTTTTATCGCTCCCTCTTGTTTTCTCACACATAGTTACCTTTCTTTCCTGCTGTATGAACCCCTAATTTTAGAAATTGGGTAAGTGAATTTGAAACTGATTTCCCATTCTCCCTGTTGCCATCTCCCAATAAAAAGTGTTTTTCCCTGGCAATTGTAATCATCTTCGGGATTGGCTTTCTGTGCCACAAGCAATGGGACCTAGACTGAACCCCCGGCAATTCAGTAACATAGCTACTGCTGTTGCCATCAGGTGATCATCTGAGAATTTAAGATTATTTTTCTTAAATATCAAGAACTATAAAGTCAAGAACATAATTCTATTGGGAGACTGTAAGTGTTTTGGGAAGAAGCAAGGTACCAGTAGGCAAGGTACCAGGCAAAGAACCACCTGCTGTACTGGTAGAAACTTGAGTACAAGTTCACTATAAAACCCTTTAATTTCACCAGATCTGGGAGATTTGGAGTTAAACTTGAGATAGAAATGGACCTGTCAGGTGTGAAGAACCATAGAAAGTGTATGAGTTAAACCACTCACCTATTATTGTAGAAATTAACACTATAATAATCAGGAAGCACATACCAAGGCAAATATTCCTCTTGCAAACTGCAAATTAAATCAACACATATAAAATTTCTAAATAAACACTGACTGGATATTATTACTAATGTATTCCTCCCTGATAATTGTTAATCAAAAATTCTCAATAAAAGCATATACATCTCAAAATAATAAAGAATAGAAAAACATCATAAAGTGCAGAAAAGGTAAGTACCAAAAAAAAAAAAAGATTGCTACAGCTGTTCGAATGGAGAGAGGGTAGTGGAGAAATTACTTAGTCTTAGGGGAATGAAGAAGGAAAGTAAAGGTTACTCAAGAGGTGAAAATAGTTTGGGGGATTGTAAGCAAAAGAGCATAAAGATCATCAAAAGATACATGATGAGCATAAATGTTTATAACAGATCTATAAGGCAATAAAATTGAAGACAGTAAAAAAAAGTCATACGGTCATGACAGAAGATTTTAAATGATACATTTTTTTCTTTATTCTTTAAGCCATGGCAGAAAGAAACAGTGTGTTTGAGCAAAAGACTATCAAGATAAAAACCGTAATTTATATATTTGTGGTAAGCAGAAAAAATTAGAGAAGACACAGGATTTCCCACTCATGGAAAAGCTATGAGGTTAAGAACAAATAATAATATAATATAATATAATATAATATAATATAATATAATATAATATAATATAAAATATAATATAGTGGGAGGGAGAGATGGGGAGGGATAGCCTGGGGAGAAATGCCAAATGTGGGTGAAGGGGAGAAAGGAAGCAAAACACACTGCCATGTGAGTACCTATGCAACTGTCTTGTATGTTCTGCACATGTACCCCCAAACCTAAAATGCAATAAAAAAATTAAAAATATATATATAATATATTATTATAATTAGTATTAATAATTCTATTAATAAAATAATTGTATTTGATACATTATTAGATGTAGAAACAATCTAGGAAGAATGAGTGTGTACACATATAGATGTATATATGATATGTATAAATTATATATGTGTATATATATAATATACATACATATGTGTATATACATATATATGCATGGCTTAGCAATGGGGAGATATTTTGAGAAATGTGCCTTTAGGTGATTTTGTCATTGCGTGAACATCACAGAATATTCTTACACAAACCTAGACAGTATAGCCTACTAACACCTAAGCTATATATTACACACTGTTGCTTCTAGACTACAAACCTGGATACCATGTTATTTTACTAATTACTGTAGGCAATTATAACACAATGCTAAATATTTACATACCTAAACATCGAAAACGTACAGTAAAAATACCACATAAAAGATCAAAAATGGAACACCTTTACAGGGCAGCTTCATTACAATCCTATAGGAACATTGTCATTATGCAATCTGTCATTGACCAAAACATTGCTCCGTGGTGCATGACTATATATGTATATAGTGTATATGTGCATAAACACATATTGAGTGTATATATATGTATATATATGCATATGTGCTTTACATGTATTTATATATATACACATGTACATATACATACATATGTTCAAATATTAGAAAAGAGGACTTGAAGAAGAAAAACTTAAAAAGAAGTTATAAGCTTTCTCTATTTCTTCAGAGCCTGAAGCAGCCTTAGTGAATGAAAACTAAAAAAGTTATTAGTTTTCATGATCACCAGACTACAGATAATGTGTAACAAAGCAATTTCAAGAAGGCATTGAGAGAAGCCAGATTCTAAGATGTTTACAAAGAGAATGTTTGATAAGAAGAGTTTGGTAATTTATCTTACATCAAGAGAAACAATAGTTAAAGATAGAAAATATAAAATGAGTTTTCTTTTTTTGTTTTCAAGATTAGAGAAAAATGAAGAACAAGGAAGAGGAAAAGATAAAAACCACAGCACAAATTTCAGAAACTCAAAAGAGTAATGTAACACTTAATATAAAGCTCCAATAATGAAGACAATGTGTTTTGAGGGAAAAGATTGGTGTATAGATGGATGAAACACAATAAGAAGTCCAGAAATTGACATGCACATATATCATTAAATAATTTTTGCAAGAGTAACAAAGCAATGTAATGAACAAAGCCACATCTTACACAAAAGGTATTAAAATAACTGAGAAAAAAGACTTTACCGTACTACAACATCATTTTACAAAATTTAGTTAAGATATATCTTTGACTTGAACATAAAACCTAAAACTGTAAAATTTCTAGAAAACAAAGTAAGTTGTTTGTGACCATGAGAATTAGTAAAGATGTCTTAGAGAGAGCAGAGAAAATACTGTATAAAATTAAAAGAAATGATAAATTGAATCTAATTGAAATTTAAGGGCTGGGCATGGTGGCTCACACCTGTAATCCCAGCAGTTTGGGAGGCCAAGGCCGATGAGGTTAGGAATTCGAGACTGGCATAATGAGGTTATATCACCTGAGGTTAGGAATTTGAGACTGGCCTGGCCAACATGGTGACACCCCATCTCTACTAAATATAAGAAAAATTCACTGGGTGTGATGGTGGACACCTGTAATTCCAGCTTCTCGGGAGGCTGAGGCAAGAGAATCCCTTGAACCCAGGAGGTGGAGGCTGCAGTAATTGGAATCATGCCACTTTACTCCAGCCTGAATGACAGAGTGAGACTCTGTCTCAATTAAAAAAAAAGAAAAGAAAAGAAAAGAAAAGAAATTTAAAACTTTTGCTCATTTCAAATTACAAGACACTGTTATAAATATAAATATGCAAGTTACAGCCTGGGAGAAAATAGTTGTAATACATGTACCAAAAAGACTAGTATCCTAAAATATTAAAAGGTCTGTAATTTAGAGATAAAGTACAAACAACTTGATAAAAAAATGAACCAAATTATTGAACAAATATGAAAGAATACACACATGTGACCAATAAGTACATAAAAGTTGTTCCATATTATTAGTCACAAGCAAAATGCAAAATAAAACTATAAGGAAATATGACTATGTGCCACTTTCACTGTTAAAATGAAAAAGACTTACAGTGTCAAGTGTTAACAGGATACAGAGCAACCAAAACACCTACAGCACTGGTTGAAGTACAAAAATGTACGAGTGTTTGGGAAAACTCTTTAGCAGTTTTTATTTTTAATTAAAATGCATGTCCTTCCTTCTTGTTCTGGCATGTGATATTTTCGATAGCATAGAAGTCTACCATTTACTCTAATCCCAGGTGCCGAGACCAGCTCAGCTGTGGATACCCTAATCCAGGCAATGCTGAAGGAATTAAGAAACAGACACAGAGATAGGAAGCAAAAGGTAGGTTCAGAGTGGAGCACCAGGGATCTCAGAGCATTTCCAACTGAGAGCCCAGAGTTAACTCTGATCCACGTATATATTCTTTACTTCCAGTGACAAGTTTTACAAGTGGATGCTCTGTGTTCTTTCATTGGTTAAAGGTAAACTAACCAGGCAGCTAGTGGATGTTTACTATCGGTTACAGACAAACTAGAAAACACTCTTCAGAGAGAACAAAGGAAAGAGTCACATTTCTTGTGTTCAAAGAACTAATTCATCTGGTGTGAGGCATATTTATATTGGTTACTGTTTTATAATACTTTGAGCCATTTTCTGCTTTGGGGGGAAGTTTTCCACTTTCTGGAGCCAACTAGGTTTTCTTTGCTGCCGCTCTCAGCAAACAATATGATTTTTCATGTACATCAGAATTTGCTCTCAACATGTTCCAGCTTTCTTTTTCTGCAAAGCTAGGTAAGCAAGTACAGCTTTATCTTCGTGAGCTATTTCTCAAAGGATTCAGGATCTGCATCTGTAAACTACACAAAGAGAAATAAGACAAATTAATAACACAATCATAACAGCAACCATAGATCCTCCAAGTGTTTTTACCCAAGTCACAGGGTTCAGGGCTGCGATTCCATCAGCACCTCCCTCAAGTAGGTCTTCCTGGAAGTAAAGTCAAATGTGCTCGAGAGACTTGAAAAACTTGTTCCTTTAGTTTTGTTATACCAGGTGATAAATTGTCACCCTTCCAAGTGACGCTTTAGTTTTTTTCCAGTCATGTTCAATTTCATTACAAGGATGAGGAGTGATATGATAATCAGAAGTATTCCAATCACACTGTAATTAAATTTTATACTCTAATTACCGTGTCCCCTAGCCAGAAAACAGTTTGTTTAAGATTATTAATCTGATTAGCTATACTTCGATCTATCTTTGTTTGAGATTTCCACAGTAACGTAGAGTTTTTCTGCCAATTATTAACGAACTCAGCTGTCTGTATTGACAAATGCAGAGCCAGTCCTGCTGCAGCAGCTGTAGCCATGACTGCAATTAGACCCATAGTGATTAAAATTAAGGTGGCAATGAAATTCCTGGTATGTTTTAGAACCTTTTGTAAAATTTAAGTGAGAATATGTACTGATGGAGATGCTTCCCCTGGACAAGATAGATTTACTGGTAGCCATATATTCTCTTGGGTTCTCACCAGTAATACAAAATTACAAGTGTGAAACCTGGAGGCATTAATACAAAAAAACAATTTACAATTCTAACATGTTACCTTGCAGTTAATAAAATTGATCTGTAACCTTCCCACTACTAAAAGATAAGAAAGTTTAACACAGCTCCGAATGCAGGGTTCCATTTTTCACAAATTCTAATGAATAATTGTGATTGTAATGGGATCCTGTAAAATTTCCTTCCCAAACCTTTATTGATTTCAGGGCCATAAATAATTTCCAAAGTTTTTTTTTCTTTTTTTTTAATTGCATTTTAGTTTTGGGGTACACGTGCAGAACATGGAAGATAGTTGCATAGGTACTCATGTGGCAATGTGATTTGCTGTCTTCCTCCCCTTCACCCACATTTGGCATTTCTCCCCAGGCTATCCCTCCCCAGCTCCTTCACCCCGCTGTCCCTCCCCTATTCCCCCAACAGACCCCAGTGTGTAGTGCTCCCCTCCCTGTGTCCATGTGTTCTTATTGTTCATCACCCACCTATGAGTGAGAATATGTGGTATTTCATTTGCTGTTCTTGTGTCAGTTTGCTGAGAATGATGTTCTCCAGATTCATCCATGTCCCTACAAAGGACACGAACTCATCATTTTTTATTGCTGCACAATATTTCATGGTGTATATGTGCCACATTTTTCTAGTCCAGTCTATCATCAATGGGCATTTAGATTGGTTCCAGGTCTTTGCTATTGTAAACAGTGCTGCAATGAACATTCGTGTGCATGTGTCCTTACAGTAGAATGATTTATAGTTCTTTGGATATATACCCAGTAATGGGATTCCTGGGTCAAATGGAATTTCTTTTTCTAGGTCCTTGAGGAATCACCACACTGTCTTCCACAATAGTTGAACTAATTTACACTCCCACCAGCAGTGTAAAAGTGTTCCTATTTCTCCACATCCTCTCGAGCATCTGTTGTCTCCAGATTTTTTAATGATCACCATTCTAACTGGCGTGAGATGGTATCTCAATGTAGTTTGGATTTGCATTTCTCTGATGATCAGTGATGATGAGTATTCTTTCATATGTTTGTTGGCCTCATGTATGTCTTCTTTTGTAAACTGTCTGTTCATATCCTTTGCCCATATTTGAATGGGCTTGTTTGTTTTTTTCTTGTAAATCTGTTTGAGTTCTTTGTAAATTCTGGATATCAGCCCTTTGTCAGATGGGTAAACTGCAAAAATTTTTTCCCATTCTGTTGGTTGCCGATTCACTCTAGTGACTGTTTCTTTTGCCGTACAGAAGCTGTGGAGTTTGATTAGGTCCCATTTGTCTATTTTGGCTTTTGTTACCAATGCTTTTGGTGTTTTGTTCATGAAGTCCTTGCCTACTCCTATGTCCTGGATGGTTTTGCCTAGATTTTCTTCCAGGGTGTTTATGGTGGCAGGTCTCATCTTTAAGGCTTTAATCCATCTGGAGTTAATTTTAGTGTAAGGTGTCAGGAAGGGGTCCAGTTTCTGCTTTCTGCACATGGCTAGCCAGTTTTCCCAACACCATTTATTAAACAGGGAATTCTTTCCCCATTGTTTTTGTCAGGTTTATCCAAGATTGTATGGTTGTAGATATGCTGTGTTGCCTCTGATGCCTCTGTTTTGTTCCATTGGTCTATATCTCTGTTTTGGTACCAGTACCATGCTGTTTTGATTACTGTAGCCTTGTAGTATAGTTTGAAGTCAGGTAGTGTGATGCCTCCCACTGTGCTCTTTTTGCTTAGAATTGACTTGGCTATGCGGGCTCTCTTTTGGTTCCATATGAAGTTCATGGTGGTTTTCTCCAGTTCTGTGAAGAAAGTCAATGGTAGCTTGATGGTGATAGCATTGAGTCTGTAAATTACTTTGGGCAGCATGGCCAATTGACAGTGGAGTGCTAAAGTCTCCCACTATTATTGTCTGGAAGTCTAAGTCTCTTTGTAAGTCCTTAAGAACTTGTCTTATATATCTGGGTGTTCCTGTATTGGGTCCATATACATTTAGGACCATTAGCTCTTCTTGTTCTGTTGATCCTTTTACCATTATGTAATGTCCTTCTTTGTCTCTTTTGATCTTTGTTGCTTTAAGGTCTACTTTATCAGAGATGAGAATTGCAACCCCTGCTTTTTTTTGCTCTCCATTTGCTTGGTAAATCTTCCTCCATCCCTTTATTTTGAGCCTTTGTGTATCCTTGCATGTGAGATGTGTTTCCTGGATACAGCACACTGATGGGTTTTGGCTTTTTATCCAATTTGCCAGTCTGTGTCTTTTGATTGGTGCACTTAGCCCATTTACATTTAGGGTTAATATTAATATGTATGAATTTGATCTGCCATTTTGATGCTAGCTGACTGTTTTGCCCGTTAGTTGATGCAGATTCTTCATTTTATTGATGCTTTTTAGCATTTTGTATGTTTTTGGAATGGCTGGTACTGTTTGTTTCTTTCTATGTGTAGTGCCTCTTTCAGGAGCTCTTGTAAAGCAGGCCTGGTGGTGACAAAATCTCTGAGTACTTGCTTGTTTGCAAAGGAATTTTTTTCCCTCACTTATTTTCTGATTGGATCTCTGAGTGGACGTCCAGATTGTTGATGATGAAGTATTTCTGTTTCTTAGTTTTCCTTCTAACAATCTGGCCCCTCTGCTGTAGCACTACTGAGGTCCACTCCATGCCCTACTTACATGGGGTACCCCTGTAGCCACTGTGGAACCATGAGGGTTGCTACCTGTTTCTTCTTCTGCTATCTTTGTCTCTGAATGATGCCTGCCAAATGTCAGTCTGATCAGTCCTTTGTGAGGTGACTCTTTGGATATACAGGGGTCTGGAAGCTGCTTGAGGAGACTGTCTGTACTTTATACTTGAGGAGACAGTCTGTACTTTATAGGAGCTCAAGTGCTGAGCTGTGAGCTTTGTTGTTCATTCAGGGCTGCTAGGCAGGTATGTTTAAGTCTGCTGCAGCAGAAGTCATAAAGCCCCTTTTTTTTCCTTAGGTGCTCTGTCTCGGGGAGTTAAGGCTTTATTTATGAGTATCCGTTGCACTGTCCTGCCCAGCAAGGAGTCTAATCACTGCCTGCCTGTAGTGGCTATGCTGAGCTGCCATGGGCTCCACCCTGTTGTTGTGGGCTCCACCCTGTTGCCATCGGCTTTGCCCTGTTGCCATGGGTTCCACCCTGCTGTCGTGGGCTCTGCCCTGCTGCTGCGTGTAATTCCCTGTAGTCTTGTTTATATGGGTGTGGTTAGAGCTGCTGTGGGTATGATGGCCCACCTCTGTAGTGGTGGACCCTCTCTGTTATGGCGGGTTGCCTCAGCAATGGTGGGTTGCCTTGGCAATGGCAGGCTGCATCAGCAATGGCAGTGCTCCTTGCAGCGACCCACTGTGCCGGCTGGAACCACAAGTGGATGCTCTGTGTTCTTTCATTGGTTAAAAGTAAACTAACCAGGCAGCTAGTGGATGTTTACTATAGGTTACAGACAAACTAGAAATCACTCTTTAGAGAGAACAAAGAAAAAAGTCACATTTCTTGTGTTCAAAAAACTAATTCATCTGGTGTGAGGCATATTCATATTGGTTACTGTTTTATAACGCTTTGAGCCATTTTGTGATTTGGGGGCAGTTTTCCACTTTGGGGGGTTGAATAGGATTTGCTTGCCACCATTCTAGCAAATCATATGACTTCTCACATATGTCAGAATTTGCTCTCAGCACACAGGTAAATAATCTTTCATTTGCTCATTTATTTAAGCCAAAATATGGTAAAAATTATTTATCATTGAGGGGTAAAAATATTTAGCATAGTTCATGGTAAAAGTTAATTCTCATTATTTCAGGAAATGTAAAAGTTAAGAAAAGGACCCTAGGCCAAAGTAAAATATTAAAAGGTGCAGAGACTTTTAATGACAGCCAGATGTTAACACTTGCCCCATGTCTCTCTGAGACCTGTTTAAGTATTACCTGGAATCTAAACCCCAGAGCTTTGTGGGAACCCAGAGAAGTTCATTATTTCTTCAAGTCACCAGGGCTTCTTACTTCATGGTTCTTCCATCTCTAAATATTCATGTTTTGCTTCCATAATTCATAGCACAAAGCTTGATTCTTTCATTAGTTTCAGCAACAACAGCCACAACAAATGCACTTAATGTAAATAATTTACCAGTTTAGTACATTAACTAAAGACCTAGGGAATCATGGGAAGTTGCACGTGGCTCAGTATGAGCTTTATTTCCAAGGGAGTTTGGTCTCTGATGGTGATGTAAGGTCAGAGACCCTAATCAATTTCTGAGTATTTCTCCCATGGACCTTCTTTCCAAACTGTATTTTTTAACTTTTATTTTAGTTTCAGGGATATATGTGCAGGTTTGTTATATAGGTAAATTATGTGTCATGGAGGTTTGAAGTACAAATTATTTCATCACCCCAATAATAAGCATAGCACCTGATAGATTTTCATACCTCACCTTCTTTCCACCCTCTACCCTCAAGTAAGCTCTTGTGTCTTCTGCTCTTTGTGTCCATGTGTACTCAATATTTAGCTCTCACTTATAGGTGAGAACACATTGTATTTGGTTTTCTGTTTCTGCATTAGTTCACTTCGGAAAATGACCTTCAGCCCCACCCATGTTGTTGCAAACCACATGATCTCATTCTTTTTAATGGCTACATAGTATTTCATGGTATAGATATACCATATTTTCTTTCCAGTCCATCACTGATGGCCATCTAGGTTGATTCCATGTCTTTGCTATTTTGAATAGTGCTGCAATGAACATATTTAAACACATGATTTTATGGCAGAGTGATTATATTCCTTTGGGTATTATATACCCAGAAATGGGATTTCTGGGTTGAATGGTAGTTTCATTCAAACGAATTACATACAGCTTAAGGATGAGTGAAACAGTGTATACTTACCAAATTTTGCATATTTTTAAAATTTCTTTTAGTCAGTTAATTGAATTTTGGTCAAGTGGAGGTGTCTTTTACCCCCTTCCCTTTACCTTTCAATTTGTTCTGCTAAGAAACTGCTGATAAATCAGTTCTCACCAAGATCACTAGTATGCAAATGGGCTCAGATGTAACACATTATGTAGTCTAGCAGCACCATGTAAAAACTCATTTTAATTTCTAGGTTTCTTGATAATTATTTAAATGAAGATGAATATCATTTAAATTCTCATTAATCAACTTAAAACATGTTTTATACAAATAAAATGCATCTATATTCATTTATAATGCATAAAAAGGACGGGTTTTTGTTAATTACTTTATTTCCTGCATGGGAGAACTCTTAATCTAAGGACAGTAGGTTTTCCTTCTGCAAACATTTTTTTTGTATCACTGCAATTGGCACTACTTATGCCTGTCTTATGTATGAAGGCACAATCTCCACATTCTTCCGTACTGAACCTGGAACAAAACAAAGACATTAATTCTTTATTTACTGGAACTCATGAGAAATAACGGAGCAAAGCCTCAAAAACAGATTGTAAACTTTGTTAGCCCTGTTTCTAAAACAGGTGCAATGTGGAAGGAGTAGAGGAAGTGAAATAAGCTGTTGCTCTTCTCACATCTTTCTCTAAACTTCACCTCAGGACCCTGAGAGTAGGAAGAAAAGGACACTATGCTACTTCAGTACCTAACAACACAGTCCTGGAACCTTATGCTGTCGATACTATAGCAAACAATGTAAATCATTTCGTGAGGGATTGGATTTTGCCTCTTATACTGTAGAATAAACATTGATAAATCAATTTAGCCATTTAGAAATTATAAAGAGGGAAGTATAACTGACATTTCATTAAACATACCTTTCATATATTACAAAATTGGTCTATTGATGCTGAAATAAATGTTCATTTTGCCACTCTTTACCACCATCACTCTAGTGTAATAGGTATTCTTTACGCAATACATTACGATGCACATAATATATTGAGTAATCATAAATAAAATATATAGAAAAGATTTCCTCAATTTCCATTTTATGAACATATGTATGAACATATAAAATTAAAAATTCAAAATGGGGGAAAATAGAATGGTGAATTGTGGTACATTTCTGGTTATATTGTAATTATTTTGAGGAACTTCACAGTACTGGTGTACACTTTCCTAACTTCTAGGGTTATCTTCAAATTTTTAACCTTCCCATTCCCAAAATATATGTGTACTTTCATGCATCCAATATATAGTACCAACTAATAACAACTGTTATGGGTTGAATTATATGTCCACAAATTTCATACATTAAATACCTAACTCCAAGTACCTGATAATGAAACAAATTTGGAGTCAAGGTATTTGGTTTTCTTTCTTTTTTTTTTTTTTTTGAGACGGAGTTTCGCTCTTGTTACCCAGGCTGGAGTGCAATGGCGCGATCTTGGCTCACCACAACCTCCGCCCCCTAAGTTCAGGCAATTCTCCTGCCTCAGCCTCCTGAGTAGCTGGGATTACAGGCACGCGCCACTGTGCCCAGCTAATTTTTTGTAATTTTTAGTAGAGACGGGGTTTCACCATGTTGACCAGGATGGTCTCGATCTGTTGACCTCGTGATCCACCCGCCTCAGCCTCCCAAAGTGCTGGGATTACAGGCTTGAGCCACCGCGCCCAGCCCTGGTTTTTTTAAAAGAAGCGATTGAGGTAAGACAAGGTCTTTAGGATGCACCCTAATCCAATATGACTGATGTGCCTATAAGAAGAAGTAAGTTGGGAGGGACTCAAGATGGCGCGGTGAGAACAACCCAGGATTGAAGCTCTCGGTGAACATGTGGAGGGTGAGTCAGGGTCACATTTCCAGACGGATCTTTGTTGCCCACAGAACGGGGAAATTCCCAGGTATAAAAGAGATGTGAGATACCAGGGAGAGGTTTTGGCTGGTGCAGCCAGCAGCCAGTGCAGCTGGCGGCCAGCGCTGTAGTGCAGTGGCACTCCACAGAACTTAGCACAAAGCACACTAGTCCAAGTGCCCTGTTGAACCGGCAATCTGAGACTTGAGAGGGAAGATTGGCATATCTATCTGACTGAACGGGACTTGGACACTGAGCCAGGCCAGGAGATTCCAGGGAAACGGCATTTGGGCCAGCGCAGTGGGACAAACAAAATGGTGATTCCAAATGCTCCGGGTGGAGAGTTTCACTGCAAGCACAGCTGAACCCAGGACGGTGCAGCTCAGTGGAGGAGGGGCGTCTGCCATTACCAAGGCAATCCGCCCCTACTGAGGTACATGCCCATTGGTGACATAGCCTGCCGTTGCCGAGGCAACCTGCCACAACAGAGAGACTCCGCCACAGGGCATAGCCCATGGCAGCAGAGTGGAGACTGCAGCAGCAGGGCAGAGCCTGCAGCAATAGGGCGAACCTCACACTAGCAGGGTGGAGCCTCGGCAGGCAAATAGTGACTAGACTGCCTCCTAGCTGGGCAGAACCATGCAACGTACACTCAGACAGAAAGCCCCAACCCCCTGAGACAGAGAATCTCAGAAAAAAAGGGTTTTTTTAATGAGTTCTGCTGCAGCAGAATTGAACGTAGCAGGCTAACATCCCTGAATGAACATCAGAGCTCACAGCTCAGCACTTGAGCTTGTATAAAGTACAGACTGTCTCCGCAAGCAGCTCCCTGACCCCTCTATATCCAAAAGACTGACATTTGGCAGGCATCATTCTGAAACGAAGATAGCAGAAAAAGAAACTGGTAGCATCCCTCACTGTTCCGCAGCTGCTATAGTGCACCCCACACAAGCAGGGCCTGGAGTCATATGACCACAGCAGTCATAGAGTGGAGGGGCTAGACTGGTAGAAGAAAAACCAAGTAACAGAAATACTTCATCATCAACAATCTGGGCATCCACTCAGAGACCCAGTCAAAAAGTCGGCAACTACTCAGATGACAGGTGGATAAATCCACAAAGATGGGAAAAAACCAACACAAAAAGGAGGAAAACACCTGAAACCAGAACACCGCGACTCCGACAAAGGGCCAAAACTCCTCAGCAGCAAGGGAACAAAGCTAGATGGAGAATGACTGTGACGAAATGACGGAATTAGACTTCAGAAGGTGGATAATGAGAAACTTTTCTAGGCTAAAAGAACATGTTCTGAGAGGACTCAAGATGGCGCTGTGAGAACAACCCAGGATTGGAGCTCTCATTGAATCCGCAAAGAGGTGAGTTGGAGTTGCATTTCCAGACTGATCTTTGTTGCCCACAGAATGGGGAAACTCCCAAGTGTAAGGGAGACATGGGACGCCAGGCAATAAGTTGGCACAACGAAGCCGGCAGCCGGGGCAGCGGCAGCCGACCCTAGCCAGCAATCCCCAAAGGGCGCACATGTCCGGGTGCCATGTTGAACCAGAAACCTGAGACTTGTGAGGGCTGGACTTGAGACTGAACGAGACTTGGACAGTAGGCCAGCCCAGGGGATTGCAGGGACAGAGCATTTGGGGTACCCAGTGGGACGAACAAAACCGCGATTTCAAACTATCCCGAGCAGACGGTCCGAGATGCTCTGTGGGGGAGGGGCGTCCACCACTACCGAGGCAACCCGCCCCAACTGAGATACACGCCCACTGCTGACGCAGCCAGCCGTTGCCGAGGCAACCCGTCCCTACTGAGATACACGCCCACTGATGACGCAGCCTGCTGTTGCCGAGGCAACATGCTACAATGAAGAGACTCCGCTGCAGGGCGTGGTGGAGACCACAGCAGAGCCTGCAGGAACAGGGCGAATCACACAACAGCAGGGCAGAGACTCGGTAGGCAAACAGTGGTTAGTCTGCCTCCTAGCTGGGCAGGACACCACAACGGACATTGAAAAATAAAGCCTGAAGCCCCCAAAACAGAGCATTTGAGAAAAAAAGGGTTATTTTAATGAGCTCTGTTGCAGCAGAATCAAACATAGCAGCCTAACAGCCCTGAATGAACAACAGAGCTCAAAGCTCAGAAATTGAGCTCCTAAAAAGAACAGACTGTCTCCTCAAGCATCTCCCTGACCCCTCTATATCCAAAAGATTGACATTTGGCAGGCATCATCCTGGGACAAAGATAGCAGAAAAAGAAACAAGTAGCATCCCTCACTTTGCCACAGCAGCTAGAGGCGCAGCCCAGACAAGCAGGGCCTAGAGTGGACCTCAGCAGTTGTACAGCGAAGGGGCTAGGCTGGTAGAAGGAAAACCAAGTAACAGAAATACTTCATCATCAACAATCTGGGTGTCCACGCAGAGACCCAATCGAAAAGTCAGCAACTACGCAGACGATAAGTGAATAAACCCACATAGATGGGAAGAAACCAGAGAAAAAAGGAGGAAAACACGCGAAACCAGAACACCTCACTGCCTAGAAAGGACCAAAACTCCTCAGCAGCAAGGGAACAAAGCTGGACGGAGAATGACTGTGATGAAATGACAAAATTAGACATCAGAAGGTGGATAATGAGAAACTCTTGTGAGCTAAAAGAACATGTATTAAATCAATGCAAAGAAATTAATGAATTTTAAAAAAGATATGAGGAAATGATAACAAGAATGGATAACATAGAAAGGAATATCAATGAATTAAAGGAGCTAAAAAACATAATACAAGAACTTCACGAAGCATGCACAAGTTTCAATAGCCGAACTGACCAAGCAGAAGAAAGAATATCTGAAGTCGAAGACCAACTCAATGAAATAAAACGAAAAACCAAGATTAGAGAAAAAAGCGCAAAAAGGAATGAACAAAGTCTCCAAGAAATGTGGAACTATGTGAAAAGACCTAATCTACGTTTGATATGTGTACCAGAAGGGGACGAATAGAATGAATCCAAGCTGGAAAATACTCTTCAGGACATCATCCAGGAAAACTTCCCCCACCTAGCAAGACAGGCCAACACTCAAATGCAGGAAATACAGAGAACACCACGAAGATATTCTGCAAGAAGAGCAACCCCAAAGCACATAATCGTCAGATTCAACAAGGTTGAAATAAAGGAGAAAATACTAAGGGCAGCCAGAGAGAAGGGTCAAGTTACCCACAAAGGGAAGCCCAACAGACTCACAGCAGATCTCTCAGCAGAAACACTACAAGCCAGAAGAGAGTAGGGCCAATATTCAACATCCTTAAAGAAAAGAACTTTCAACCCAGAATTTCATATCCAGCCAAACTGAGCTTCAGAAGTGAAGGAAAAATAAAATCCTTTGAGAACAAGCAAGTACTCAGAGATTTTGTCACCACCAGGCCTGCTTTACAAGAGCTCCTAAAAGAGGCACTAACATAGAAAGAAACAACCAGTACCAGCCATTCCAAAATCACATTAAATGCTAAAGAGCATCAACATAATGAAGAATCTACAACAACTAACAGGAAAAACAGCCAATTAGCACCAAAATAACAGTATCAAATTCACACATAACAATATTAAACCTAAATGTAAATGGACTAAATGCACCAATCAAAAGACACAGACTGGCAAATTGGTTGAAAAACCAAAACCCATCAGTGTGCTGTATCCAGGAAACCCATCTCACATGCAAGGATACACAAAGCCTCAAAATAAAGGGATGGAGAAAAATTTATCAAGCAAATGGAGAGCAAAAAAAAGCAGGAGTTGCAATTCTCATCTCTGATAAAATAGACTTTAAAGCAACAAAGATCAAAAGAGACAAAGAAGGCCATTACATAATGGTAAAAGGATCAATAAAACAAGAAGAGCTAACGATCCTAAACATATATGGATCCAACGCAGGAGCACCCAGATACATAAGGAAAGTTCTTAATGACTTACAAAGAGACTTAGACTCCCACACAATAATAGTGGGAGACTTTAACACTCCACTGTCAATATTAGACAGATCAACCAGACAGAAAATCAACAAGGATATCCAGGGCTTGAACTCAGACCTGGAGCAAGCAAACCTGATAGACATTTACAGAACTCTTCACCCCAAATCCACAGAATATACATTCTTCTCAGCACCACATCACACCTACTCTAAAATTGACCACATAATTGGAAGTAAAGCACTGCTCAGCAAATGCAAAACAACTGAAATAATAACAAACAGCCTCTCAGACCATAGTGCAATCAAGTTAGAACTCAGAATTCAGAAACCAACCCAGAACCGCACAGCTTCATGGAAACTGAAAAACTGGCTCTTGAATGTTCACTGGGTAAACAATGAAATGAAGGCAGAAATAAAGAAGTTCTTCGAAACCAATGAGAACGAAGACACAACATGCCTGAACCTCTGGGACACATTTAAAGCAGTCTCTAGAGGAAAGTATATAGCAATAAGTGCCCATATGAGGAGAATGGAGAGATCCAAAATTGACACCCTATCGTCAAAATTGAAAGAGCTAGAGGAGCAAGATCAAAAAAACTCAAAACCCAGCAGAAGACAAGAAATAACTAAGATCAGAGCTGAACTGAAGGAGATTGAGACACGAAAAACCCTTCAAAAAATCAATAAATCCAAGAGCTGGTTTTTTGAAAAGATCAACAAAATAGACAGACCACTAGCCAGATTGATTAAAAAAAAGAGAGACAACAACCAAATAGATGCAATAAAAAACGATAAAGGGGAAATCACCACAGATTCCACAGAAATTAAAACCATCATCAGAGAATATTACAAACAACTCTATGCACATAAACTAGTAAACCTGGAAGAAATGGATAAATTCCTGGACTCCTGCCTCCTCCCAAGCCTAAACCAGGAGGAAGCTGAAACTATGAATAGACCAATAACAAGGGCAGAAGTTGAGGCAGCAATTAAAAGCCTAATACACAAAAAAAGCCCAGGTCCAGATGGGTTCACAGCCGAATTCTACCAGACACAAAAACAGGAGCTGGTACCATTTCTTCTAAAACTATTTCAAACAATCCAAAAAGAGGGAATACTTCCCAAATCATTTTACAAGACCAACATCATTCTGATACCAAAACCCGGCAGAGACCCAACAAGAAAAGAAAACATCAGGCCAATATCCATGATGAACATAGATGCAAAACTCTTCAATAAAATATTGGCAAGCCGAATGCAACAGCAAATCAAAAAACTTATTCACCATGATCAAGTAGGATTCATCCCGGGGATGCAAGGCTGGTTCAACATACGCAAGTCTATCAACGTAATTCACCACATAAACAAAAACAAAAACAAAAACCACATGATTATCTCAATTGACGCAGAAAAGGCATTTGACAAAATTCAACAGCCCTTTATGCTAAAAACCCTCAATAAACTCGGTATCCATGGAACGTATCTCAAAGTAATAAAAGCTATTTATGACAAACCAACAGACAATATCATACTGAATGGGCAAAAACTGGAAGCATTCCCTTTGAAATCCGGCACTAGACAAGGATGCCCTCTCTCACCACTCCTATTCAATACAGTTCTGGAAGTTCTAGCCAGAGCAATCAGGCAAGAAAAAGAAATAAAGGGTATTCAAATAGGAAAGGTGGAAGCCAAATTGTCTCTATTTGCAGACGACATGATAGTATACCTAGAAGACCCCATCACCGCAGCCCAAAAACTCCTGAAACTGATAAGCAACTTCAGCAAAGTCTCAGGATATAAAATCAATGTGCAAAAATCACAAGCATTCGTCTACACCAATAACAGACTTAAAGAAAGCAAAATCAAGAACGAACTGCCATTCACAATTGCTACAAAAAGAATAAAATACCTTGGAATACAACTCACAAGGAACGTAAGGGACCTCTTAAAGGAGAACTACAAACCACTGCTCAACGAAATCATAGAGGACACAAACAGATGGAGAAACATTCCATGTTCATGGTTAGGAAGAATTAATATTGTTAAACTGGCTATACTGCCCAAAGTAATTTACAGAATCAACGCTATCCCCATCAAGCTACAATTGACTTTCTTCACAGAACTGGAAAAAAACACCATGAACTTCATATGGAACCAAAAGAGAGCCCACATAGCCAAGTCAATTCTAAGCAAAAAGAACACAGCGGGGGGCATCACACTACCGGATTTCAAACTATACTACAAGGCTACAGTAATCAAAACAGCATGGTACTGGTACCAAAACAGAGATATAGACCAATGGAACAAAACAGAGGCACCGGAGGCAACACAACATACATACAACTCTACAATCTTTGATAAACCTGACAAAAACAAGCAATGGGGAAAGGATTCCATGTTTAACAAATGGTGTTGGGAAAACTGGCTAGCCATGTGCAGAAAGCAGAAACTGGACCCCTTCCTGACACCTTACACTAAAATTAACTCCAGATGGATTAAAGACTTAAACATAAGACCTGGCACCATAAAAACCCTAGAAGGAAATCTAGGCAAAACTATCCAGGACATAAGAGTAGGCAAGGACTTCATGAACAAAACACCAAAAGCATTGGCAACAAAAGCCAAAATAGACAAATGGGACCTAATGAAACTCCACAGCTTCTGCACGGCAAAAGAAGCAGTCACTAGAGTGGATCGGCAACCAACAGAATGGGAAAAACTTTTCGCAGTTTACCCATCTGACAAAGGGCTGATATCCAGAATTTACAAAGAACTCAAATGGATTTACAGGAAAAAAACAAACAAGCCCATTCAAAAGTGGGCAAAGGATATGAACAGACACTTTACGAAAGAAGACATATATGAGACCAAAAATCATATGAAAAAATGCTCATCGTCACTGGTCATCAGAGAGATGCAAATCAAAACCACATTGAGATACCATCTCACGCCAGTTAGAATGGCGATCATTAAAAAATCTGGAGACAACAGATGCTGGAGAGGATGTGGAGAAAAAGGAACACTTTTACACTGTTGGTGGGAGTGTAAATTAGTTCAACCATTGTGGAAGACAGTGTGGCGATTCCTCAAGGCCTTAGAAATAGAAATTCCATTTGACCCAGCAATCCCATTGCTGGATATATATGCAAAAGACTATAAATTGTTCTACTATAAGGACACATGTACACGAATGTTCATTGCAGCACTGTTTACAATAGCAAAACCTGGAATCAACCCAAATGCCCATTGATAATAGACTGGATTGGAAAAATGTGGCACATATACACCATGGAATATTATGCAGCAATAAGAAATGATGAGTTTGTGTCGTTTGTAGGGACATGGATGAATCTGGAGAACGTCATCCTCAGCAAACTGACACAAGAACAGAAAATGAAACACCGCATATTCTCACTCATAGGCGGGTGATGAAAAATGAGAACACATGGACACAGAAAGGGGAGTACTAAACACGGGTCTACTGGGGGGAAAAGGGGAGGGCCAGTGGGAGGCGGAGGTGGGGAGGGATAGCCTGGGGAGAAATGCCAAATCTGGGTGAAAGGGAGAAGGAAAGAAAAGCACACTGCCATGTGTGTTCCTACGCAACTGTCTTGCACGCTCTGCTCATGTACCCCAAAACCTAAAATCCAATAAAAATTTAAAAAAAAAAAGAACATGTTCTAAATCAATGCAAAGAAACTAAGAACCTTGAAAAAAGATTTGAAAAAAGATTCGACGAAGCATGCACAAGTCTCAACAGCCGAATTGACCAAACAGAAGAAAGAATATCAGAAGTCAAAGATCAACTCAATGAAATAAAATAAGAAACCAAGATCAGAGAAAAAAGCACAAAAAGAAATGAACAAAGTCTCCAAGAAATGTGGAACTATGTGAAAAGACCTAATCTACGTTTGATATGTGTACCAGAAGGGGACGAATAGAATGAATCCAAGCTGGAAAATACTCTTCAGGACATCATCCAGGAAAACTTCCCCCACCTAGCAAGACAGGCCAACACTCAAATGCGGGAAATACAGAGAACACCACGAAGATATTCTGCAAGAAGAGCAACCCCAAAGCACATAATCGTCAGATTCAACAAGGTTGAAATAAAGGAGAAAATACTAAGGGCAGCCAGAGAGAAGGGTCAAGTTACCCACAAAGGGAAGCCCAACAGACTCACAGCAGATCTCTCAGCAGAAACACTACAAGCCAGAAGAGAGTGGGGCCAATATTCAACATCCTTAAAGAAAAGAACTTTCAACCCAGAATTTCATATCCAGCCAAACTGAGCTTCAGAAGTGAAGGAGAAATAAAATTCTTTGTGAACAAGCAAGTACTCAGAAATTTTGTCACCACCAGGCCTGCTTTACAAAGCTTCTAAAAGAGGCACTACACATAAGAACAACCAATACCAGCCATTCCAAAATCACACTAAATGCTAAAAAGCATAAACATAATGAAGAATCTACAACTAACAGGCAAAACAGCCAGCTAGCATCAAAATGACAGTATCAAATTCACACATAACAATATTAACCCTAAATGTAAATGGACTAAATGCACCAATCAAAAAATACAGACTGACAAATTGGATAAAAAGCCATAACCCATCAGTGTGCTGTATACAGGAAACCCATCTCACATGCAAGGATACACAAAGGCTCAAAATAAAGGGATGGAGGAAGATTTACCAAGCAAATGGAGAACAAAAAAAGCAGGAGTTGCAATTCTCATCTCTGATAAAATAGACTTTAAACCAACAAAGATCAAAAGAGACAAAGAAGGCCATTATGTAATGGTTAAAAGATTGAAACAACAAGAAGAGCTAATGATCCTAAACATATATGGACCCATAGGAGCACCCAGATACATAAGGCAAGATCTCAATGACTTACAAAGAGACTTGGACTCCCACACAATAAAAGTGGGAGATTTTAACACTCCACTGTCAATATTAGACAGATCAACCAGACAGAAAATCAACAAGAATATCCAGGGTTTGAACTCAGACCAGAAGCTAGCAAACTGATAGACATTTACAGAACTCTCCACCTCAAATCTACAGAATATACATTCCTCTCAGCACCACATCACACCTACTCTAAAATTGACCACATAATTGGAAGTAAAGCACTGCTCAACAAATGCAAAACAACTGAAATAATAACAAACAGTCTTTCAGACCATAGTGCAATCAAGTTAGAACTCAGAATTCAGAAACCAACCCAGAGCTGTACAGCTTCATGGAAACTGAATAACTGGCTCTTGAACGTTGACTGGATAAACAATGAAATGAAGGCAGAAATAAAGAAGTTCTTCGAAACCAATAAGAATGAAGACACAACATGCCAGAATCTCTGGGACACATTTAAAGCAGTCTCTAGAGGAAAATATATAGCAATAAGTGCCCATACTAGGAGAATGAAGAGATCCAAAATTGACACCCTATCATCAAAATTGAAAAAGCCATAGGAGCAAGATCAAAAAAACTCAAAACCCAGCAGAAGACAAGAAATAACTAAGATCAGAGCAGAACTGAAGGAGACAGAGACACAAAAAAACCTTCAAGAAAGCAATAAATCCAAGAGCTGGTTTTTTGAAAAGATCAACAAAGTAGACCACTAGCCAGACTGATAAAAAAGAAAAGAGAGAACAACCAAATAGATGCAATAAAAAATGATAAAGAGGAAATCACGACAGATTCCATGAAAATTTAAACCATCATCAGAGAATATTACAAACAACTTTATGCACATAATCTAGTAAACCTGGAAAAAATGGATAAATTCCTGGACTCCTGTGTCCTCCCAAGCCTAAACCAGGAGGAAGCTGAAACTATGAATAGACCAATAACAAGGGCAGAAGTCAAGACAGCAACTAAAAGCCAACCACACAAAAAAAGCCCAGGTCCAGATGGGTTCACAGCCAAATTTTACCAGACACACATAGAGGAGCTGGTACCATTCCTTCTGAAACTATTCCAAATAATCCAAAAAGAGGGAATCCTTCCCAAATTATTTTATGAGACCAACATCATCTTGATACCAAAACCCGGCAGAGACCCAACAAGAAAAGAAAACTTCAGGCCAATATCCATGATGAACATAGATGCAAAAATCTTCAATAAAATATTGGCAAGCCGATTGCAAAAGCAAATTGAAAAACTTATCCTTCATGAACAAGTAGGATTTATCCCTGGGATGCAAGGCTGATTCAACATATGCGTCTATCAACATAATTCACCACATAAACAGAACCAAAAACAAAAACCACATGATTATCTCAATTGACGCAGAGAAGGCATTTGACAAAATTCAACAGCCCTTTATGCTAAAAACCCTCAATAAACTCAGTATCAATGGAACGTATCTCAAAGTAATAAAAGCTATTTAGGGCAAACCGACAGGCAATATTATACTGAATGGACAAAAACTGGAAGCATGCCCTTTGAAATCCGGCACTAGGCAAGAATGCCCTCTTTCACCACTCCTATTCAATATAGCACTGGAAGTTCTAGCCAGAGCAATCAGGAAAGAAAAAGACATAAAGGGCATTCAAATAGGAAAGATGGAAGCCAAATTGTCTCAATCTGCATATGACATGATAATATACCTAGACGAACACTCTTCTCAGCCCAAAAACTCCTAAAAATCATAAGCAACCTTAGCAAAGTCTCAGGATATAAAATCAATGTGAAAAAATCACAAGCATTCCTCTACACCAATAACAGACTTAAAGCCAAATGAAGAATGAACTGCCATTCACAATTGCTACAAAAAGAAAAAAATACCTAGGAATACAACTCACAAGGAATGTAAGGGACCTCTTCAAGGAAAACTACAAACCACTGCTCAATGAAATAAGAGAGGACACAAACAGATGGAGAAACATTCCATGTTCATTGTTAGGAAGAATTAATATTGTGAAAATGGCTATATTGCCAAAGTAATTTAAAGAATCAATGCTATCCCCATCAAGCTACCATTGACTTTCTTCACAGAAAAGTGAAAAAACCACCATGAACTTCACATGAAACCAAAAGAGAGCCTGAATAGCCAAGTCAATTCTAAGCAAAAAGAACACAGCAAGGGGCATCACACTACCGGATTTCAAAATGTACTACAAAGCTACAGTAATCAAAACAGCATGGTACTGGTACCAAAACAGAGATATAGACCAATGGAACAGAACAGAGGCATCGGAGGCAACATAACATATCTACAACCATACAACCTTTGATAAACCTGACAAAAACAAGCAATGGGAAAAGGATTCCCTGTTTAATAAATGGTGTTGGGAAAACTGGCTAGCCATGTGCAGAAAGCAGAAACTGGACCCCTTCCTGAAACCTTACACTAAAATTAACTCCAGATGGATTAAAGACTTAAACATAAGACCTGGTACCATGAAAACCCTAGAAGGAAATCTAGGCAAAACCATTCAGGACATAGGAGTAGGCAAGGACTTCATGAACAAAACACCAAAAGCATTGGCAACAATAGCCAAAATAGACAAATGGGACTTAGTCATACTCCACAGCTTCTGCATGGCAAAAGAAACAGTCACTAGAGTAAATCAGCAACCAACAGAATGGGAAAAAAATTTTGCAGTACCCATCTGACAAAGGGCTGATATCCAGAATTTACAAAGAACTCAAACAGATTTACAGAAAAAAAACAAACAAGCCCATTCAAATATAGGCAAAGGATATGAACAGACACTTTACAAATGAAGACATATATGAGGCCAACAATCATATGAAAAAATGCTCATCGTCACTGGTCATCAGAGAGATGCAAATCAAAACCACATTGAGATACCATCTCACGCCAGTTAGAATGGCGATCATTAAAAAATCTGGAGACAACAGATGCTGGAGAGGATGTGGAGAAAAAGGAACACTTTTACACTGTTGGTGGGAGTGTAAATTAGTTCAACCATTGTGGAAGACAGTGTGGCGATTCCTCAAGGCCTTAGAAATAGAAATTCCATTTGACCCAGCAATCCCATTACTGGGTATATTTCAAAAGGACTATAAATCATTCTACTATAAGGACACATGCACACGAATGTTCATTGCAGCACTGTTTACAATAGCAAAGACCTGGAATCTACCAAAATGCCCATCGATGATAGACTGGATTGGAAAAATGTGGCACATATACACCATGGAATATAATGCAGCAATCAGAAATGATGAGTTCGTGTCGTTTGTAGGGACATGGATGAATCTGGAAAACATCATTCTCAGCAAACTGACATAAGAACAGAAAATGAAATACCGCATATTCTCACTCATAGGCGGGTGATGAAAAATGAGAACACATGGACACAGGGAAGGGAGTACTAAACACTGGGGTCTATTGGGGGGAAAAGGGGAGGACCAGTGGGGGGGGGAAGCTCAGGATGAATAGCCTGGGGAGAAATGCCAAATGTGGGTGAAGGGGAGAAAGAAAGCAAAACACACTGCCATGTGTGTGCCTATACAACTGTCTTGCTTGTACCCCAAAACCTAAAATGCAATAAAAAATTTAAAAAATAATAAGAAGAAGTAAGTTAGATGCAGACTTGAGTGTGTACAGGTGGAAGACCATATGAAGACAAAGTGAGAAGACAGCTCTCTCTAAGCCAAGAAGAAAGGCCTCAGAAGAAATCAACCTGATATGTTAGAAAACATTCTTGATCTAACATGGCTGAATAGGAACAGCTCCGGAGTGTAGTTCCCAGGGGGAACAACACAGAGAGTGAGTGATCACCATGTTTCAAAATGAGTTTTTACTGCCCACAAACCAGGAGATTCTGAGGCTGAAAAGTGCCACAAGTTTCCAACAATGCTGTTTCAGCTGGCTCTGTGGGTCTCCATATAAAAACTCATGCAAATCTGGGCAGCCATTTTAACTGGCACCTGGAATGCTTGGGTGACAGAGCCACGTATTCAACTAAAAATAGGGGGCTGAAACAGGGAACCAGATGATCTGGCTCAGTGGGTCTCACTGCCACAAAGATCAGCAATCTGAAACACTCTGAATTGAGAGTTTCACAGCAAGTGCAGCTGGACCCAAGATGGTCCAGCTCGGTGTGGGGAAGGGTGTCAGTCATTACTGAGGCAGTCCACCACTACCAACGCAGTCTGCCATTACCAAGGCAATCCCCCTTTACTAAGGCAGTCCACCATTACTGAGGCAGACTCCCATTGCCAAGGCAGTTCTAACTATACCTCTGTAAAAAAAAAAAAAAAGCACAAGGAAGTTCACACAGTAGCTGGGCAGAGCCTACAACAGCTTAGTAATACCTCTTCTGACAGACTGTGACTAGACTACCTCTTTCTTGGGCAGCACATCTCTGAAAAATGGCAGCAGCACATCAGGAGCTTATAAATAAAGCCCCACATTCCCAGTACAGAACACCTGGGAACAAAGGCAGTTATGAGTTCCACTGCAGCAGATTTAAATGTACCTGTCAGCAGCTCTGAATGGAACAATGGAGCTCCCAGCTCAGCACTCGAGCTCCTATAAGGAACAGACTGCCTCCACAAGCAGTTCCCCAACGTTATATGTTCAAAGAGACACCTCATAAAGGAGATCTAAGGCTGACATCAGGTGGGTACCCTTCTGGGATGAAGATAACAGAAGAAACTGGCAGCAACACTTACTATTTTACAGCTCCCATAGGTGATCCCCAGGCAAGCAGGGTCTGGAGTGGACCTCCAGCAATCCTACAGCAGAGGGGCCTGATTGTAAGAAGGAAAACTAAAAAACAAAGAAATAAGCTCAACATCAACAAAAAGGATCTCCACTCAGAGACCCCATCTGAAACTCATCAACTACAAAGACCACAGGTAGATAAATTCACAAAGATGGGAAGAAACCAATGCAAAAAAAATAAAAAACACTAAAAACCAGAATGCCTCTCCTCTTTAAGGGATCACAGCTCCTCACCAGCAGGGGAACAAAGCTGAATGGAGAAGGATTCTGATGAATGGACAGAAACAGGCTTCAGAAGATAAATAATAAACTTCTCTAAGCTAAAAGAACATATTTTAACCCAATGCAAAGAAACTAAGAACCTTGAAAAAGGGTTAGACAAAATGCTAATGAGAATTAAACAGCTTAGAGAAGAATATAAATGACCTGATGGAGCTGAAAAATACAACACGAGAACTCTATGATGCATACACAAGTTTCAATCACCAAATTGAGGAGGCAGAAGAAAGGATATCAGAGATTGAAGACAAACTTAATGAAATGAAATGAGAAGGCAAGATTAGAGAAAAAAGAATGAAAAGACATTAACAAAGCCTCCAAGAAATATGGGAATGTGTGAAAAGACCTAATCTACATTTGCTAGGGGTACCTGAATGTCATGGAGAGAATGAATCCAAGCTGGAAAACACTCTTGAGGATATTATCCAGGAGAACTTCCCAAAGCTAGCAAAGCAGGCCAACATTCAGGTCTAGGAAAAACAGATAACACTGCAAAGATACTCCTCAAGAAGAGCAACCCCAAGGCACATAATAATCAGATTCACCAGGGTTGAAATGAATGAAAAAATGCTAAGGACAGCCAGAGAGAAAGGTTGCATTACCCACAAAGGGAAGGCCATCAGACTCACAGCAGATCTCTCAGCAGAAACCCTACACGCCAGAAGAGAGTGGGGGCCAATATTCAATATCTTTAAAGGAAAGAACTTTTAACCCAGAATTTTATATCCAGCCAAACTAAGCTTCATAAGCAAAGGAGAAATAAAATCCTTTATTAACAAGCACT
This sequence comes from Callithrix jacchus, assembly GCF_049354715.1. Lineage (NCBI taxonomy): Eukaryota > Metazoa > Chordata > Mammalia > Primates > Cebidae > Callithrix > Callithrix jacchus. The sequence goes on along the minus strand of NC_133510.1, from coordinate 24,020,670 downwards.
TGCTGAGAGATTTCATAATACCAGGCCTGCCTTACAAGAGCTCCTGAAAGAAGCACTAAACATAGAAAGGAATAACAAGTACAAGCTACTCCAAAAAATGTACCAAATGGTACATATGATTGACAAAATGAAGAAACTGCATCAACTAATGGGCAAAACAATCAGCTAGCATCAAAATGGCAGGATCAAATTCACACATAACAATATTAACCTTAAATGTAAATGGGCTAAATGCCCTAATCAAAAGACACAGACTGCCAAATTGGATAAAAAGTCAAAACCCATCAGTGTGCTGTATTCAGGAAACCCACCTCACATACAAGGACACAAATAGTCTCAAAATAAAGGGATGGAGAAAGATTTACCAAACAAATGGAGAACAACAACAAAAAAAAGCAGGAGTTGCAATCCTAGTCTCTGATAAAATAGACTTTAAACCAACAAAGATCAAAAGAGACAAAGAAGTACATTACATAATGGTAAAAGTGTCAATGCAACAAGAAGAGCTAACTATCCTAAATATATATTCACCCAATACAGAAACACCTAGATACATCAAGCAAGTTCTTAATAACTGACAAAGAGACTTAGACTCCCACATAATAATACTGAAAGACTTTAACACTCTACTGTCAATATTAAAGAGATCAAAAGGACAGAAAATTAACAAGGGTATTCAGGACTTGAACTCAGATCTGGACCAAGTGGACCTAATAGACATCTACAGAACTCTCCACCCCAAATCCACAGAATATACATTCTCTGCACCACATCACACCTACTCTAAAATTGACCACATAATTGGAAGTAAATCACTACTCAGCAAATGCAAAAGAACAGAAATCATAACAAACAGTCTCTCAGACCACAGCACAATCAAATTAGAACTCAGGATTAAGAAACTAACTCAGAACCATACAACTTCATCGAAATTCAACAACTGACTCTTGAGTGTTGACTGAATAAACAATGAAATGAAGGCAGAAATAAAGATGTTCTTTGAAACCAATGAGAATCAATACAGGACATACCACAATCTCTGGGACACATTTAAAGCAGTGTCTAGGGGGAAAATTATAACAAAAAATGCCCTCATGAGAAGCAAGGAAAAATCTAAAATCAACACCCTATCATCAAAATTTAAAGAGCTAGAGGACCATGATCAAAAAAAAACTCAAAAGCTGGCAGAAGACATGAAACAACTAAGTTAAGAGCAGAACTGAAGGAGAGAGAGACACAAAAAGCCCTTCAAAAAGTCAATAAATCCAGGAGCTCATTCTTTGAAAAGATCAACAAAATAGACAGACTGCTAGCCAGATTAATAAAAAACAAAGAGAGAAGAATCAAATAGACAAAATAAAAAATGATAAAGGGACTATCACCATCAATTCCACAGAAATAGGAACTACCATCAGAGATTACTACAAACAACTCTATGCACATAAACCAGGTAAAAAGGGATAAATTCCTGGACACTTGCATCCTCCCAAGCCTAAACCAGGAAGAAGTTGAAACCCTGAATAGACCAATAACAAGGGCTAAAGTTGAGGCAGCAATTAATAGCCTACCAACCAAAAAAGCCCAGGTCCAGATGGGTTCACAGCCAAATTCTACCAGATGTACAAAGAGGAGCTGGTACCATTCCTTCTGAAACTATTTCAAACAATCCAAAAAGAGGGAATCCTTCCCAAATCATTTTGTGAGACCAACATCATCCTGATATGAAAACCTGGTAGAGACTCAACAAAAATAGAGAACTTCAGGCCACTGTCCATGATGAACATAGATGCAAAAATTTTCAATAAAATATTGGCCAACTGATTGCAACAGCACATCAAAAACCTTATCCTTCATGACCAATTAGGCTTCATCCCAGAGATGCAAACCTTGTTCAACATACACAAGTCTAAAAATGTAATCCACCACATAAACAGAACAGAAAAAAAAAAACCACATGATTATCTCAATAGATGCAGAGAAGGCCTTTGACAAAATTTAACAGCTCTTTATGCTAAAAACCCTCAATAAACTAGGTATAGAAGGAATGTGTCTCAAACTAACAAAAAGCTATTTACAACAAACCCACAGCTATCTCATACTGAATGGACAAAAACTGGAAGCATTCCCTTTGAAATCTGGCACTAGACAAAGATGCCCTCTCTCACCACTCCTAATCAATATAGTATTGGAAGTTCTAGCCAGAAAAATCAGGCAAGAAAAAAAAAATAAAGAGTATTCAATTAAGAAAGGAGGAAGTCAAATTGTCTCTATTTGCAAACAATATGATTGTATATTTAGAAGACTCCATCATCTCAGCCCAAAATCTTCTTAAACTGATAAGCAACTTCAGCAAAGTCTCAGGATACAAAATCTCTGTGCAGAAATTACAAGCATTTCTATACACCAATAAAAGACTAAAAGAGAGACAAATCAAGAGCAAACTTCCATTCAAAATTGCTACAAAGGGAATAGAGTATGTAGGAATACAACCAGCAAAGGATGTGAAAAACCTCTTCAGGGAACATCCAAGATAGCCCCTTGAGGAACAGCTCAGGATTGCAGCTCCCAGTGAAAGTGCAGAGGGTGAGTGGATGCCACATTTCAGATGGATCTTTATTGCCCACAGACCAGAAGATTCCTAGGCGGAGGAGCCCTATGGGTCGCCAGCGCAGCTGTTTTGGCTGGTGCAGCTCTTTCGCCACTGCTGTGATTCAGCAGCTCTCCATATAAAATACACTGGTCTGGTTGCCCTTTTAAACTGGCCAGGAGATTCCTGGGTAGCACTGTTGTTTCAGCCGGTGCAGTGGGTCACTGCACGGAAAATTACGCAGATCCCAGCGCCCTTTCAGCAGGTGACTGGAACACCTGGGAGAGAGTCAACCATTCAACTTAAAAAAAACGCTCTGAGGTAGGGAGCCAGTTGATCAGGCTTGGCGGGTCCCACGCCCACAAAAACAAACAAAAAATACAGCAATTGGAAATGCTCGGGGTTGAGAGCTTAATGGCAAGCACAGCTGAACCCAGGATGATGCAGCTCGGTGGGGGAGGGGCGTCTGCCATTACCGAGGAACTCCACCCCTACAGAGGTAGTCCACCATTGCCCAGGCAGCTTGACATTGCTGAGGCAACCCGCCATAACAAAGAGAGTCCACCATTACAGAGGTGGGCCACCATTGCCAAGGCAGTTCTAACCACACCCATATAAACAGGACTACAGGGAAGCTCAACGGCAGCAGGGCAGAGCTCAGCAAAGCCTCTGCAGGCAGACAGTGACTAGGCTGCCTCCTTGCTGGGCAGGGCAGCCCTGAAAAAAATAAAAAGGCAGCAGCACAACGGACACTTATAAATAAAGCCCTACCTCCCTGGGACAAAGCACCTGGGGAAAAAAAAGGCAGTTTATGAGTTCTGTTGCAGCAGATTTAAACATACCTGCCAAGCAGCTCTGAAATAACAATGGAGCTCACAGCTCAACACTTGAGCTCCTATAAAGAACAGACTGTCTCCTCAAGCAGCTCCCTGACCCCGTATATCCACAGAGTCACCTCACAAAAGACTAATCAGACTGACATTTGGTGGGCATCATTCTGGGACAAAGATAGCAAAAGAAGAAACTGGTAGCAACCCTTACTGTTCTGCAGCTGCTGCAGGTGATCCCCAGACAAGCAGGGTGTGGAGTGGACCTCGGCAGTCCTACAGCAGAGGGGTCAAACTCTTAGAAGGAAAACTAAGAAATAGAAATAACTTCATCATCAACAACCTGGATATCCACTCAGAGACCCAATCTGAAAATCAGCAACTACACCACTGACAGGTGGATAAATCCATAAAGATGGAAAGAACCCAGCACAAAAAGAAGGAAAACACCTGAAACCAGAACACCTCGCCTCCTACAAGGGACCACAACTCCTCACCAGCAAGGGAACAAACGTGGATGGAGAATGAGTGTGATGAAATGACAGAATAGAATTCAGAAGGTGGGCAATGAGAAACTTCTGTGAGCTAAAAGAGCATGTTCTAATTCAATGCAAAGAAAATAAGAACCTTGAAAAAAGATTTGAGGAAATGACAAGAATGTAAAACTTCAAGAGGAACATGAGTGAATTGATGGAGTTGAAAAACACAACATGAGAACTTCACGAAGCATGCACAAGTTTCAACAGCCAAATTGACCAAACAGAAGAAAGGATATCAGAGATTGAAAATCAACTCAATGAAATAAAACAAGAAGCCAAGATTACAGAAAAAAAACACAAAAAGGAATGAACAAAGTCTCCAAGAAATGTGGGACTATATAAAGAGACCTAATCTATGTTTGATAGGTGTATCTGAATGTGATGAAGAGAATAAATCCAAGCTGGAAAATACTCTTCAGGATATTATCCAGGAAAACTTCACAAAATTACCAAGGCAGGCCAATATTAAAGTCCAGGAAATACAGAGAACACCACAAAGATATTCTGCAAGAAAAGCAACCCCAAGACACATAATCGTCAGATTCACCAGGGTTGAAATGAAGAAGAAAATGCTAAGGGCAGCCAGAGAGAAAGGTCAGGTCACCCACAAAGGGAAGTCCATCAGACTCACAGCAGATCTCTTGGCAGAAATCCTACAAACCAGAAGAGAGTGGGGGGTCAATATTCAACATCCTTAAAGAAAAGAACTTTTGTATCCAGAATTCATATCCAGAATTTCATATTCAACCAAACTGAGCTTCATAAGTGAAGGAAAAATAAAATCCTTTGTGAAAGAGCAAGTACTCAGAGATTCTGTCACCACCAGACCTTCTTTACAAGAGCTCCTGAAAAAGTCACTACAAATAGAAAGAAACAAACAGTACCAGCCACTCCAGAAACATACCAAATGCTAAAGAGCATCAACAAAATGAAGAATTAAAATGAATCAACTAATGGGCAAAACAGCCAGCTAGCATCAAAATGGCAGTATCAAATTCACACGTAACAATATTAACCCAAAATGTAAATGAGCTAAACGCACCTATCAAAAGACACAGACTGGCAAATTGGATGAAAAGCCAAAACCCATTGGTGTGCTTTATCCAGAAAACCCCTCTCACATGCAAGGATACACAAAGGCTCAAAATAAAGGGATGGAGGAAGATTTACCAAGCAAATGGAGAGCAAAAAGAAGCAGGAGTTGCAATTCTCGTCTCTGATAAAATAGACTTTAAAGCAACAAAGATCAAAAGAGACAAGGAAGGACATTATGTAATGGTAAAAGGATTGATACAACAAGAAGAGCTAACAATCCTAAATATATATACAGACCCAATACAGGAGCACTCAGATACATAAGGCAAGTTCTTAATGACTTATGAAGAGACTTAGACTCCCACACAATAATAGTGGGAGACTTTAACACTCCACTGTCAATATTAGACAGATCAACAAGACAGAAAATTAAGAAGCATATCCAGGAACTGAACTCAAACCTGGAACAAGCAAACCTGATAGACATTTGCAAAACTCTCTACCCCAAATCCACAGAATATACACTCTTCTCAGTACCAGATCACACCTACTCTAAAATTGACCACATAATTGGAAGTAAAGCACTCCTCAGCAAATGCAAAACAACGGAAATCATAACAAACACTCTCTCAGACCACAGTTCAATCAAGTTAGAACTCAGAATTCAGAAACTAACACAGAACCACGCAGCTTCATGGAAACTGAACAACTGGCTCTTGAATGTTGACTGGATAAACAATGAAATTAAGGCAGAAATAAAGAAGTTCTTCGAAACCAGTGAGAACAAAGACACAACATACCAGAATCTCTGGAACACATTTAAAGCAGTCTCTAGAGGAAAATATTTAACAATAAGTGCCCACATGAGAAAAGTGGAGAGATCCAAAATTGACACCCTATCATCAAAATTGAAAGAGCTAGAGGAGCAAGATCAAAAAAGCTCAAAACCTAGCAGAAGACAAGAAATAACTAAGATGAGAGCTGAACTGAAGGAGATTGAGACATAAAAATGCCTTCAAAAAATTAATAAATCCAGGAGCTGGTTTTTCAAAAAGATCAACAAAATAGACAGACAGGTAGCCAGATTAATTTAAAAGAGAGAGAGAGAATAACCAAATAGATTCAATAAAAAACGATAAAGAAGAAATCACCACAGATCCCACAGAAATTCAAACCATCATCAGAGAATATTACAAACAACCCTATGCACATTAACTAGTAATCCTGGAAGAAATGGATAAATTCCTGGACACTTCCATCCTCCAAAGCCTAAACCAGGAAGAAGTTGAAACCATGAATAGACCAATAACAAGGTCTGAAGTTGAGGCAGCAATTGAGAGCCTACCACACAAAAAAAGCCCAGGTCCAGATGGGGTCACAGCCGAATTCTACCAGACACACAAAGAGGAACTGTTACCATACCTCATGAAACTATTTGAAATAATCCAAAAAGAGGAAATTTTTCCCAAATCATTTGATGAGACCAACATCATCCTGATACCAAAACCCAGCAGAGACTCAACAAGAAAAGAAAACTTCAGGCCAATGTCCACGATGAACATAGATGCAAAACTCTTCAATAAAATACTGGCAAGCTGATTGCAACAGCACATCAAAAAGCTTATCCACCATGATCAAGTAGGATTCATCCCGAGGATGCAATGCTGGTTCAACATATGCAAGTCTATAAACGTAATTCACCACATAAACAGAACCAAAAACAAAAACCACATGATTATCTCAATTGACCAATAGAAGACCTTTGACATAATTCAACAGCCCTTTATGCTAAAAATTCTCAATAAACACGGTTTTGATGAAACATATCTCAAAATAATAAAAGTTATTTACAACAAATCAACAGCCAATATCATACTGAATGGGGAAAAACTGGAAGCATTCCCTTTGAAATCTGGCACTAGACAAGGATGCCCTCTCTCACCACTCCTATTCAATATAGTGCTGGAAGTTCTAGCCAGAGCAATCAGGCAAGAAAAAGAAATAAAGGGTGATAAAATAGGAAAGGAGGAAGCCAAATTGTCTCTATTTGCAGACAACATGATAGTATATCTAGAAGACCCCATTGTCTCAGCCCAAAAACTCCTGAAACTGATAAGCAACTTCAGCAAAGTCTCAGGATATAAAATCAATGTGCAAAAATCACAAGTATTTGTATACACCATTAACAGACTTAAAGAAAGCCAAATCAAGAACGAACTGCCATTCGCAATTGCTGCAAAGAGAATAAAATACCTAGGAATACAACTAACAAGGAATGTAAAGGAACTCTTCAAGGAGAACTACAAACCCTCAATAAAATAAGAGAGGACACAAGCAGATGGAGAAACATTCTATGTTCATGGTTAGTAAGAATCAGTATTGTGAAAATGGCCATACTGCCCAAAGTAATTTACAGATTCAACACTATCCCCATCAAGCTACCAATGATCTTCTTCACAGAACTGAAAAAACTACCCTAAACATCACATGGAACCAAAAGAGAGCACACATAGCCAAGTCAATTCTAATTAAAATGAACACAGCAGGAGGCACCACACTACTGGACTTCAAACTATACTACAAGGCTACAGTAATCAAAACAGCATGGTACTAGTATCAAAACAGAGATATAGACCAATGGAACAGAACAGAGGCATCAGAGGCAACACAACTTATCTAAAACCATACAGTCTTTGATAAACCTGTCAAAAACAAGGAATGAGGAAAAGATTCCCTATTTAGTAAATGGTGTTGGGAAAACTGGCTATATGCAGAAAGCAGAAACTGGACCCCTTCCTGACACCTTACACTAAAATTAACTCCAGATGGATTAAAGACTTAAACATAAGACCTGACACCATAGAAACCCTAGAAGAAAGTCTAGGCAAAACCATTCAGGACATAGGTGTAGGCAAGGACTTCATGAACAAAATACCGAAAGCATTGGCAACAAAAGACAAAATAGAAAAATTGGACCTAATCATACTCCACAGCTTCCACACAGCCAAAGAAACAGTAATTAGAGTGAATCAGCAACCAACAGAATGGGAAAAAAATTTTGCAGTTTACCCATCTGACAAAGGGCTGATATCCAGAATTTACAAAGAACTCAAACAGATTTACAAGAAAAAAACAAACAACCCCATTCAAAAGTGGGCAAAGGATATGAACAGACGCTTTACAAAAGAAGACATACATGAGGCCAACAAACATATGAAAAAATGCTCATCATCACTGGTCATTAGAGAAATGCAAATCAAAACTACATTGAGATACTATCTCACGCCAGTTAGAATGGCGATCATTAAAAAATCTGGAGACAACAGATGCTGGAGAGGTTGTGGTGAAATAGGAACACTTTTACACTGCTGGTGGGAGTGTAAATTAGTTCAACCATTGTGGAAGACAGTGTGGCGATTCCTCAAGGATCTAGAAATAGAAATTCGATTTGACCCAGCAAACCCACTACTGGGTATATATCCAAAGGATTATAAATTGTTCTACTATAAGGACATATGCACATGAATGTTCATTGCAACACTGTTTACAATGGTAAAGACCTGGAATCAATCCAAATGCCCATTGGACTGGACAGGGAAAATATGGCACATATACACCATGGAATATTCTGCAACAATCAAAAATGATGAGTTCATGTCCTTTGTAGGGACATGGATGAACCTGGAGACCATCATTCTCAGCAAACTGACACAAGAACAGCAAGTCAAACACCACATGTTCTCACTCATAGGCGGGTGTTTAATAATAAGAACACATGGACACGGAGTGGGGAATGTCATACACTTGGGTCTGTTGGGTGGACTAGGGGTGGGACACGGGTGGTAGGGAGGTTAGAAAGAGATAACATGGGGAGAAATGCCATATATAGGTGACAGGGGGATGGAGGCAGCAAACCACATTGCCATATATGTACCTATGCAACAATCCTGCATGATCTGCACATGTACCCCAGAACCTAAAGTACAATTTTAAAAAAATGTAAAAAATACAAATACAAAAGAAGGAAACCAACCCTACTAACACCTCGATCCTGGACCTAATGGTCTCCAGAGCTGTCTTTTTTTTTTTTTTTTTTTTTGAGACAGGGTTTCGCTCTTGTTACCCAGGCTGGAGTGCAATGGCTCCATCTCAGCTCACCACAACCTCCACCTCCTGGGTTCAGGCAATTCTCCTGCCTCAGCCTCCCAAGTAGCTGGAATTACAGGTGTGCGCCACCATGCCCAGCTAATTTTTTGTATTTTTAGTAGAGACGGGGTTTCACCATGGTGACCAGGATGGTCCCGATCTCTTGACCTCGTGATCCACCCGCCTCAGCCTCCCAAAGTTCTGGAATTACAGGCTTGAGCCACCGCGCCCGGCCTCCAGAGCTGTCTTTAAGCCACCCATTCAGTGACATTTATTACAGCAGCTTTAGAAAATCCATACACTAGGCCGGGCGCGGTGGCTCAAGCCTGCAATCCCAGCACTTTGGGAGGCCGAGGCGGGTGGATCACGAGGTCAGGAGATCGAGACCATCCTGGTCAACATGGTGAAACCCCGTCTCTACTAAAAATACAAAAAAAAAAAAAAAAAATTAGCTGGGCGTTGTGGCGCGCGCCTGTAATCCCAGCTACTCGGGAGGCTGAGGCAGGAGAATTGCCTGAACCCAGGAGGCGGAGGTAGCGGTGAGCCGAGATTGCACCATTGCACTCCAGCCTGGGTAACGAGAGCGAAACTCCGTCTCAAAAAAAAAAAAGAAAAAGAAAATCCATACACTAATGTTAAGTCGTGTCTCATTTTTTGATGGGCTTCTATATAATATATAATGCCACATTAAGCTGTTAATCTTTTCTTTCAAGAACATATAATATTGTATTTTATAGTCAGAAAGTTTAATCTCTCATACTTTTTTTACATTTTCGATGGTAAATATATAATATTGGGTATATTATCACTCTCAAATTGTTGTATATTTTTTTATCCCAAATTGGATGTAAATACAACAATCACAAGAAAAGTTTCTCAAGTTTAGAAACTTCTGCTACTAATATTATTATATTATATACAACATGTAATGTCTGGCATAGAGTGCCACAGAACCAGTATCTATTACAAAGTAGGCAGTCAATAAATGGTAGCTAGTGGTCACCTTTAGCTCAGCAAAGCATATTGAGAACCCAGTATACTATGATATTTTCTTGAAAGAAAATATTAAAAGCTTAATATGACGTTATATGACTCTCTTCACCCTGAAGTTGGAGAGCAAAATAGATTCTAAGTGTCCAATGAATTTTTCAAGCTACAGAATATAAAGAAGTTCTTGAATTTTAAACAAAGGTAAACTGGCAAACATGTTTTCTTTTCATCGTACTCTCATCCATGTAAGGCCACTGGTGGTTGTGGAAAGTGTAGGCTTCAGTACACTCTCTAATGCTCTCCCATCAAAGAAAGGCCAAAGGAACAACAACAAAAAAAAAAAAAGCAAAAAAAAAGCAAGACCCCAGGTGGAATGACAAAAGAATCAAACTACTTAGACTTATATCTAGCTTAGGATAAAGGGAACACTTCTGATTCACATGTGGTGTATACCAATTCAACATAATACTTAAATATTGTTATGTGATGCCAAACCTTCACTAAAATCCTTACCTTTGAGTATTCTCTTCAGCATCTATTTTTTGAGGGCCTTTTGGAGGGTTGGTGTGGAGGAATCTATGGAGGAAGCCAATTATAGACTCAGAATCTTTACCACACTTTACACATTTAAGAGTAAATACATGTTAGTAGGGCTTACTAATTGCTGAATGTAGCTCCATCAGCCCACATCCATGTTTTGTTTGCATTGTGCTTGCTCAGTTCAAACCAGTAGGAAGAGGGCCCCAGATAATGCATCAAAGATTCCATTTACAAAATACAAAGTGCTGTCATAGATCTCTCCTAGTTTTCTCATTCTCACTACCTCCAATGCTGTTGTCCTTGTTTAAGTTAATTATTATCTTGTCACAGTTATTGCAAAGACCATGATTCCCTGCTTTTACATTTGTCACTCACTGTGAGATGTGCCAGTCTCATCACAGGAAAGATAATCATTCTTTTACAATTTAAGTCACATCCTATCACATTTTTCCTTATAAATTGGCAGTATCTATTTTACTTGGAGCAAAAACTAAACTCTTTATAATAGCCTGCAAGACCCTACTGATCCACATTCTTCACTCGCTCCCTCCTATTAGATACATTGACTGGCTGCTTCTTTTCTGTTCCTTGAATATTCCAGACATTCACTGGCCTTAAGACACATGCTTCAGCCATTTTCCTTTGCCGGAAAGTTTACTTCCAGATAGTCCCTTACCTGCTTCATATCCTCCTAAAATGTCACCATCTTATTGGGATATAACTTTACCTGCAGTAAACCCACTTGGAGAACTCATTATATTTTTTAATTTGTACTTTTTTGCTTAAAATTTACTAACTTTGAACACAATATATAACTTACATATTTCTTAAAATAATTTTTCTTTGCTTATCTCTTCCCCTAGGATGCAAACTCCACAGGGGCAAAGATTTTTGACTCTTTGGTTTTCTAATGTCTCACACCCTAGAAGTGTGCCTAGCTATTAAATGAAATTAATATTGCAAAGGAGAAATTTAACCATTTCATTCTGAGAGTTGATCCTGGCCAGAGATCCATAATAAATTTTGCAGTTTTCTTGGCCATTGATCCAAGTTGTTTTGTGTTCAGATTGAAAGAAGCAATTATTATTGATTTGGTTCCAGCCTTGTGGGCATACAGTTAAATTCTCTAGGCATGTCTTATTTCTGAGGTGCCTTGGATTTCCAGATGAAACTAACAAGTGGTAGAGAAAAAGAATAAAGAAAGTATCGGAGGAAGGAAGAATTTGAGCTTCAGAGTGAAATATTATAAAACTCAGACTAATGTGTTTTATTTACATGCTGAATTGGAATGACTTAACTTTAAACATCAACTCAAAAAAATTGAATATCTAGAACAAAACATGAAAGGAATAAGCACTGAAGAATGAGATCTATGCAAAATTTTAAAACTTAACAAACTTTCAGAAATTCAGTATCTTCCAGCCATTTTCCCTCCTACCTTTTTATACCACTTGAGTTTTCTTTATTCATCCATTTCCTTTCCTAGAATTTAGTATGCTCTCTAGGACAATTTGCAGTGTAAATAAACAAATTTTTCTACATTCATAACTTCAGTGAGCTGGTTTCTATCATTGACTTAATTGAGGCTGAATTGTCTTTTAAAGACAGCACTTCTCCAGAAGGTGGAGCGGTTTCCTTGTCCTTTATGAAACAAGAACCACTCATTGAGGGAAAAGAATGCTAAACTTTGCCTGGCTTTTTACTCTCCACTTTTCTCTCCTTAACTTACTGCACTGTTTGAAGGACGTTACTTGTTAAGGTATAACCCTGAAAGAAACAAGCGCTAAGAGCACCTCCTACCCATCGCTAAAGTAAATGACGTTCATATTGAAACCTGTGAATGGGAAAATCCTCAATGAGAATGATCAACGAGCAATATGGTTCTATACAGGTGAGACCTTGTGTAACAGTGGAGTGAAAAAATCAAGTTATTAAAATTATTTGAAAGTATTATGTTCACAATTATTTTAAAATGTGAAACTCAAATCAGTAACCAATATTAAAATCAAGTACTTGGTTCAAAACTTGGGTCTCCGTAAAGCCAGTTTTTTCATTTATTCACTAATTCATTCATTCTTTCATTTGTGTATTCAACAACTACCTGTTGAGCACCTACCACATGGCAGACATTTTTGTGGAGATGAGGGAGAAGGTATAAATTACCCATGAATGGCAACGAAAGAAATTAACGCACTAGGGAAATGGAATACAGTTGCCAGTTCCCCACCCGACTTCTTTGTACCTCCATCGTATCTACACCTGGAGTGATTCTCTGACTTGTATGTTCTTTCTAAGGTGATCTCTGATGAATGCCTACTTGACTTTACGATTCAGCACAAATATTTCTCCCTTCATTAAAGCCTTACTTGACTACAATAGGCTAACTTATAATCTCCTCTTCTGATTTGACTTGAACATAGTTCTATCTAGCAATTATTTCTTTTGTGTTACAGTTGTTCACTTACATGCTTCTTTATTCAGTTAAAGATAAATTACTTTCAGGCAAGAAATACCATTTTTTCATTGTTGTATCATCAGCATCTAGCACTGTGCCTGAAGCTTGATTACATATTTACTGAAAGACTAATCATTCTAGAAGGTGAAGCAGGTGACTAACTATGAAGAGCAATTAAGTGCTCTGTCTTGGAGAATACATTTGCTTCCAAATAGTTCTATATTAAGGAAGAAAAGACTAGTTATTGGTACCCAAGTGAATCAATAATACAATTAATAATTTTAGCAGAAAGTGTTCACTTACATTTTTGGGGAAATCCTAAAATCCCCCAAAGAAGAAAAACAGTGCCTCCACAAATCAAAATTGAGATGACCATTATTCTCCTTTTTATTATACCTAAGAAAAACACATGTCATTGCTTATCTTCCAGAGAGAAACAAGCAAGCAAACAAAAAAACCCAGCATGTTTATCTCTTTTCTCTATCTTCTATGTGTTCTACTGTTCACAATTCAGCAATTAGTATATTAGAAAACTGAGAAGGGGAACTAAGATCTAACTTTTGAACCTCAGGGGGCTCGAAGGTGCTTTGGCTCCACTTTCCTGGGCTATTTGGGAGAACTATGTTATTCATTCTTCTGCCCTGCTTCCAGAACAGAAAACCAACAGTCTCCTTGAAGGGTCTTTGAATGAAATGCTGCCTTTTCCAAGGGAAAATTCCAAGTATTTTTTAATGAAATAATGTCTTTCCCAATATGGTGGGGAAGGCTAAAATCTCCATCTATTATTATTATTATTATTATTATTAGAGTCTTTGTTTTATTAATGAAAACTGCTTTTATTTAAGACCTATATTATGGTAGCTATCCTTCACCCTGCTCTTCCCTCCCAATGCTAAGGGTGCAAGCTGGGATCAAGAAAAGATGCTAGAATTATCACACAACCTCACCCACCTGGCATGTTGGTCTTCTGCTCCACAACATCCATCCCATCCTTATTCTCCAACCCTTCTACCTCCATCTCCCACCCTCATGCAGAAGGCTCTTCCTTCTTTGTGAGATCACAGAAGTTGGAATAATCCTGCGGGTGAATTGAAAATTGGTAATTCTATTTGGTGAGTGCAAAACGCAGGATACTGAGGACCCGGTGTTTCTGAGGGTGCGGCAGCAAGACTGTAGAAGAAACAGCCCCACTAGCTGGCATCCTCCACTCAGGCCTGCAGACTGGACTTTGGCCAGATGGTCCACAGGGGCGTGTTATTTGCCCTCTCTGACTTTTGTGGGTTGCGGGGTGGGGGAGCGGGAGCGGGAAGTAACGGCAGCCGGCATGCACCAAAGGTACCTCTGCCCCAGCAGCGATGCCTCCGTAGCCCATGACTGGCTGGGGCACAGCAAAAACTGAGAATTCAACCTAATGGGCAGGTCGCCTCCCACCTGCTTGCTATGCAGAACAGAGAACGGGGAGTCCCATACCCGCCTTTTTTGGGCTTCTTTACATTGTCTCCCTAAAAATCTCAGATCAGACAAAGTTATATAACATAAATTGCCTGGGCTGGAAAGTATACACATTCCCTCATACCACAAGGCAGATCTGCCCCCATTTTCTGGTTTTTAATAACTTTTTTCTGTTCCGTATTTTTAACCACTGTGTTCTAAATTTACCTGTGGAGTGTTTAGTAAAATTTGGGAAAACAAAGCTATTGTTTTTACATGTTTTCATAGGAACTAATGAAAGCTTGTTTCATACACAGTTTTTATTTTGCACAGCAGTGCATGAAGATCAAAATTACTGCAGAAGCTGAAAACACACCAAGTTATCTCAATAATTAATAGGGAATTAAGATTTTTCCTTTATCCTCTTTTCCTAATTGAAAATTCTCTTCCTTTCACTTATAAACATGTAGGGAAATGTAAACAATGATAGAATTAATATTTTTAAAGTATGTTACTACTAAAACGTTAAAAACATTGAGTTTCAAGTGTTTTGCTTAAAAAAAAAAAAGAGTAGTATGAATTGACCACATGCTCTTGTATCACTTACAATATGGAGCCAGCATTCTTTTGATGCCTTCTCAAGCTTTTTTTATTCCTAAATTTGGATAGACTTCCAATATTCTATCCTTTGCACTTGAAATGTTATGAAACACTTTGAGAGTTCATTTGATATTAAGACTTTTGCTCGAATAACTTCCTCTGGGACCTCTTCGTTCTTTTCATCACAACCACGTGACTTATTTTTGTCAGTGAATTTACCTTCACTAAATTCCTCTGGTTGCATTATCTAGAGACTCTTCCAAAGTTGGAGTACTAATAAACCTATCAACAGCTATGCTTCTCTAACTTCATGTATCTTCTGGTTGATTTTCCCTTCCAGTATCATCACTTTTTGCTGCACTTAGTGTTGCTAACCAATTTCCTGTTTCAATTATCTTCCTCTACCTGTCTTCCTGTTTCAAATTTCCTTTGAAATTTGTCCCACAGTGACAAACCCATGTGACATTTACAAAATAGCAGATACCTGATAACATATATGTAGAATAAGGTATATACACATAGAATATATGCTTGTACATGCACACGTGTTTTGCATATGTGTGTATGTATTTATATATACATACACGCATATACTGAGACTCTCAAATGACAGATACATGGTGACCAATGAATCACTGACAGACTTGGAAAGAAGTGACGTGATTGGTCATTAATCATAATACAAACCTGTTATGTATACAGTGATTCGTGAACTGAAAAACTAGCATGGAAGTTTCTACTTTATATAATTACTTACAGTAAGTATACTACAAATATAGGTAAATAGGCTTAAAGAATCTAACTGTGCTTTTGGGGGGTTATTTAATTAAACTGTGGAAAGTGAAGTTTATGCATATTAGAACCATGCAAAGTAAAGTGTATACACACACCTTACTCCCCACAGACATTCTCTTTAAAATATACATATACAGCCAGGTGCAGTGACTCATGCCTGTAATCCCAGCACTTTGGGAGGCCAAGGTGGGTGGATCACCTGAGGTCAGGAGTTCAAGGCCAGCCTAGCCAACATGGTCAAACCCTGTCTCTACTAAAAATACAACAGGCATGGTTGTGGGTGCCTGTAATCCCAGTTACTCAGGAGGCTGGGGCAGGAGTATCACTTGAACCTGGGAGGCTGAGGTTGCAGTGAGCTGAGATTGTACCATTGAACTCCAGCCTGAGTGACAGAGCAAGACTCCATCTCAGAAAATAAAATAAAAAGTGTGTGTGTGTGTGTGTGTGTACATATACAAACAAATACAATAAATAAAAATAAAACGTGTGTGTATACATATACAAACAAATACATACACATGTATAAGTATGTATTCTATGTGTACCTTATTCTATACATATGTTATTTATACTTACTTATTTAATGTGTTCCCATGATTTCAGTAACCAATTAGCACCAATTTCAAAGCTATAAATGGTAGAATTGAGTTCTCTCACAGTTCTGGAGGCCAGATGTCTGCAATAAAGAGGCTCTGAGGCAGGACCTGCTCCACACCTCTCTTCCAGCTTCTGGTGGCTGCTGGCAATCCTTAGTGATCCTTACCATGAAGCCAGACCATGCCAGTCTCTGTCTCCATCTTCTTAATGAGTGGAAAATAGTTTCTAGGATTCAACCAGATTTCTCTTATTTTTCATTTACCTTCCCAGAGCATATATTCCTTCTTAAGATGATGACTTTCAAGAGGAATAGAAACACTACACGATGATTGGCTTAGATTAAATTCAACCAAATCATTACAGATAAGATCAACCTGTCCCTCATAGACGTAAGTATACATATATATACATTGGAACAGGGGGATTGTTTCCTCCTTACAACACTCTCAGTATTTCACTTTCTACACCAGATGGGTGAGGAGAAGGTTTCTCCTCGAATCAATAAATTATCTAGGGCAGGGTTCCCAACCCCTAGGCCCTGGGCGGGTGCGGGTCCATGGACTGTTAGGAATGAGATTGCACAGCAGGAGGTGAGCGGCAGGCAAGAGAGAAAAGCCTCATCTGTATTTACAGCCACTTCCCATCACTTGCATTACTGCCAGAGCTCCACCTCCTGTCAGATCAGCTGCTGCATTAGATGATTTTAGGAGCGTGAACCCTACTGTCATCTGCATATGGGAGAGATGTATGTTGCATGCTCCATATGAGAATCTAACACCTGATGATCTTTCACTCTCTCCCATCACCCCCAGAGGGAACCATCTAGTTTCAGGAAAACAAGCTCAGGGTTCCCACTGATTCTACATTATGGTGAGTTATATAATTATTTTATCATGTATTACAGTGTAATAATAAAAGAAATAAAGTGCACAATAAATGTAATGCATTTGAATTATCTTGAAACCATCTTCCCCCACTCCAGGGTCTATAGAAAAATTGTCTTCCCTGAAACTGGTCACTGGTGCTTAAAAAGGCTGGGGACTGCTGCTCTAGGGGACACAAACTATATGTCCTATAATTGAGTTCAGTTCTGATAGTATCTACCTGGAGTTAGTATCAAATTCCACAGATTAAGGGCTCATTCCATTAAGGCTGCCCTCCACTTCAAGACACCAGTGTCAAGTCTGGGACTCTGGAACAGTTGACCAACCAGCTACAAATTGAGGGTTCCCTTGACACCTCATCACATTTGATTAATTTGATAGAGGGGCTCAGAGAACTTGGAGAAACAATGTTTACCAGTTTATGATATTCATAAAGGGTCCACATGAACATTCAGATAAAAAGATAGTTGGGGGAGGTCTGACAGGGTCCAGAGTGCAGGAGCTTCTGTCCCTATAAAGTTGGGGTACATCACCCTCACAGCACATAGGTGTGTTTGTCCACCTGGGAGTTGTTGGAACCCCATAATTCTGGGATTTTTATGGGGGTTTCATTATGTAGGCATGATTGATTGCCAACTTTTTCCAGCTCGTTTCCTATCTATGGAGAATGTGGGGTGGGACTGAAATTTCTTTTTCTTTTTTTTTCTTAAGGGAGGAAGGCAGGAAGGGAGGGAAGGAGGATGGTAGGGAGGAAGGAAGGGATGAAGGAAGAAAGGAAGGGAAGAAGGGGGGAGGGAGGGAGGGAGGGAGGGAGGGAGGGGCGGGAGGGAAGGGAATGGAAGGAAGAAAACCAAGCAATGAGAGAGACATTGCCGACCTGGATCTAGAGTTTTACAAGTTGAATTCTTTTTTTTCTTTTTTTTTTATTTATTTATTTATTTATTTTTTATTGCATTTTAGGTTTTGGGGTACACGTGCAGAGCATGCAATACAGTTGCATAGGTACACACAGAGCAATGTGTTTTGTTTGCTTTCTCCCCTTCACCCACATTTGGTATTTCTCCCCTGGCAATCCCTCCCCCCTCCCCCTCCCACTGGCCCTCCCCTTCTCCCCCTATAGACCCCACTGTTTAGTACTCCCCTCTCTGTGTCCATGTGTTCTCATTTTTCATCACCCGCCTATGAGTGATAATATGCGGTGTTTCATTTTCTGTTCTTGTGTCAGTTTGCTGAGAATGATATTCTCCAGATTCATCCATGTCCCTATAAACGACACGAACTCATCATTTCTGATTGCTGCATAATATTCCATGGTGTATATGTGCCACATTTTCCCAATCCAGTCTATCATCGATGGGCATTTGGGTTGATTCCAGGTCTTTGCTATTGTAAACAGTGCTGCAATGAACATTCGTGTGCATGTGTCCTTGTAGTAGAACGATTTATAGTCCTTTGGATATATACTCAGTAATGGGATTGCTGGGTCAAATGGAATTTCTATTTCTAAGGCCTTGAGGAATCGCCACACCGTCTTCCACAATGGTTGGACTAATTTACACTCCCACCAACAGTGTAAAAGTGTTCCTTTTTCTCCACATCCTATCCAGCATCTGTTGTCTCCAGATTTTTTAATGATCGCCATTCTAACTGGCGTGAGATGGTATCTCAATGTGGTTTTGATTTGCATCTCTCTGATGACCGGTGACGGTGAGCATTTTTTCATGTGATTGTTGGCCTCATATATGTCTTCTTTCGAAAGTGTCTCTTCATATCCTTTGCCCACTTTTGAATGGGTTTGTTTGTTTTTTTCCTGTAAATCTGTTTGAGTTCTTTGTAAATTCTGGATATCAGCCCTTTGTCAGATGGGTAAACCGCAAAAATTTTTTCCCATTCTGTTGGTTGCCGATTCACACTAGAAACTGTTTCTTTTGCTGTGCAGAAGCTGTGGAGTTTCATTAGGTCCCATTTGTCTATTTTGGCTTTTGTTGCCAATGCTTTTGGTGTTTTGTTCACGAAGTTCTTGCCTACTCCTATGTCCTGGATGGTTTTGCCTAGATTTCCTTCTAGGGTTTTTATGGTGCCGGGTCTTATGTTTAAGACTTTAATCCATCTGGAGTTAATTTTAGTGTAAGGTGTCAGGAAGGGGTCCTGTTTCTGCTTTCTACACATGGCTAACCAGTTTTCCCAACACCATTTGTTGAACAGGGAGTTCTTTCCCCATTGCTTGTTTTTGTCAGGTTTATC